>NC_056736.1:166856086-166908586 GCF_019279795.1 Protopterus annectens
TAGGTTCAGGACTTAGCTTGCAAATGCAGCAGTTGACGCAATTTTATTTCAGGCCTAGAATTTCCTTGTCTCTAGCCCCACGGTACTGAAGTATTCAGGAAAAACAGAATGGAGGCTACAGGGATTCTTTGTATTTTGTTGATAGCTCACCGTACTGAAAATCACCTGCTCATGCTGTAATTAGCACCTATGAAAATCATCTGCTACTTTACTGAATATATCAACTCCACCAATGCTCATTGTGAAGATAGGTGAAGGCTGCCAGCCTAGCCAGATAGAATTTTGTAGATAATTCTGTCATTTGTAAATATTAATATAAGCCACAGGCTTGTTCTCTTAAATGGGAAAAATGGTGCTAAATGTGGAACTGCAGAAATGAAACAACAGTCCAATCTGCTGTAACAAAGCTGATAAGTCAATTCTTTGATGTCAGAACACGGAGCCGAGATGTCTAGATAAAGGCATTCTGCCTATTGTTTTGAGGCCAGAGGTAATGGCTAGAATGTGCATGTATAATTTCTTTTATTGCCCTGGCTTTCTGACCAGCTTCAAGATCAAAGGCTATTAATCTCTGATAGTTTGTTAGCCTTGGAACCAGAAAGAAATGATGCAATCTGAAATGAATCAGTGGTACTGTGTTATCAATTTAAGGACAGAAAGAATGAGAGCATTTTGAGCATGTGTCTTGAGAACATCCAACTCACCATTCTGCCTGTGTCTATATGTAAGTAAGATTTTAGAACTGTGTTTTCTCTTAGAAATAGCTAGGAATTAAGAAGATAAGACTAAGTGTTTTTCTGTGCTGATGTCAGAACTTTTCTACTGAATTATTTTAAATATTTTTCTGTGATCTCTAAACTCTTGACTAGCACTGTGTAGTAAGAAGTATTGTCTTGTGTTTTTTTGTCTATTATTAAGTATTTTTAAACCTTTCAACTGTGGCTGTTTTGTGTAGAGATAATTTAAGCTCTAAGAGTACATTGCATGTTTATAGAAATAATGTACCAAGTCACTACAAGTAACTCTTGACTGTTTGGTTGCACTTACCATTTGGATAATAATATTGCACAGTATAATTGGACACCCTTTCATAAGGGCTTTTAAGTTGCTGATAAATATTAGCTGGGTGGTGGCAGTGATTCCTACCGTATAGTCTGGGTGAAAGGGGCACAGCTGGAGAACCTGTGCTAGCCTTCCCCAGGAGTGTATGTGTGGTTGTATAAACTCTTATCTCAATATGTGTGTGTGTCAGCTACATGGGCAGGGACATGAAGCACTGGCTGGACAGAGAGGATGCTGGAGGTTTTAGCTTGCCCATGAGGCTGACATCTGGACCCTATAGCTGTGCCAGTGAGGAGTCTTATTGGGGACCTGGAGAGAAAGGAAGAAACTAGCCCCAGACTGACTGTGATCTCTGTGTGCTCTTAAGGGAAATTGTACTTTACTGTGTGTGTATTTATTATCCTTTTCCTATACTGATGCCCCTCACTGGTGTTAGTGGTGAGGATTGAGGCTCCTTGATTGCTGGGCCAGGGCACAGGCATCCCATTCATTAGTGTGTGATATGTACCTACATGCCACTGCTCTCACCGACACTGAAATAAGGTAACCACAGCTGATCTTGTTATTACCTTTCTCTTTTTGTGCACTGCTTACATGCACTTTTACACTTCACAGACCCACATGTACACCTCCGTAAGTGTAACCTAACACACACTCCCGATGTCATAATTCAGTGTTGCCATGCATTCAACACGAACACTGTGGAAGTGCCTACATGAAGTGAACATCCCTACACAGTCACAATTTTTGTTATTCAGCAGTTTTAATGAGTTTTGATCTCATTTACATCTTCACCATGCTGACAGCCCTGAATCTACATGGTTGATAACTATGTAGGCAGGGAGACTGAAGTGGATCCTAATGTTGTACACTCAAGGGAGGGTATTCCTGAGGTATATATCTGCACAGAGGAATGTAGGTTTGAATAGTATGTTTCATGAGGTTTACACTTTTAGCTGTCTACATTAGTTATGAGTACCTTGTTCATTTCAAAATTACTGCACTCAGTGTAGGTTCACTGACAGGATGTAGCTTGGAAGTGGATGACATGATGGTGAGGAAGAGGTGCTGAGCCCACTGCTGTTTATACTTGTGATGGACTACATTAGCAAACAGATTTGTGAAGACAGATCAACAAAGTTGCTGTATGCAAGGGATCTCAAACTCATGGACCTTGGATCTTAAGTAGCCCTCAAAACAGCATAATTATAAATGAAGAAGCAAAAAAAAAACAGGAAATGATGGACTTCCAAAATATGAACAACTAGTGAATGAAGCAAAAATCCACCAAGAAGTCATGTAGCAGCTTGACAAACTCCAGAAAGGAAGCCAAATAGTATAAAAACAATGACAGTTTATTATTCCACAGAGAAACAAACATTTATGCAAAATATTGAACACAATGCTTTTTGTCCAATAAAGTACATAGGCAGATTTCTTCAGAACTGAAAACTGCACTGCCAGAAACTCATATTTAAATAAAATCAGCCCAATTGAATAATTAGATAATTAACTAATTAAAACAGATTTAAATAAGCAGTCAAAGTACATATTGGATTAAATATTGTAAAAAACATACTAAGCTATATATAGTGAATAGAACTAGTAAGCACATAAATAACTGTATATTAAAACTTAAAGCATTGTGTTTAATATTGTGATTGTTTGTTTCTCTGTGGAATAATAAACTGCCGTTGTTTTTATACTATTTGGTTTCCTTTCTGGAGTTGGTCGAGTTACTGCTTGACTCCTTGGTGGATTTTTGCTTCACTTATTAATTATAAATGAGAGAAGTGGCTACATTACTTTTCTAGCTACGTTTGCATTTCTTTTTGACTTCGGCCCTAGCCTGAGTTTACTAGTCCTCATACAGCATGAGTGTTCATTGCAGTATGAGACTCCTGCATATGAAACAATGTGGCTTTACATACAGGATCTAAACAAGAACTTCAGCAGATGAATGGAATGCAAAAACTGAAGGCACGTGGGATGAAACTGAGTACAGATAAGAGAGTTGTAATATCATCAAATGAGGGAAATCAGGAGAAATTGAGAATTGACATAGAAGAAAAAAGTGGAGCAGGTTAACAACTTCAAGTATCTGGGAGGAGTGGTTGAAGTGAAGGGAAGTCTGAATGAGGAGATCAAAGTTAGAATCATGATGATGATGTAATTTCTGTAACAAGTTAGCCCCATTAATTATAAATTCTTGACACAATACTTCATAAAAATTGTCTGGTACGCCTTCAAAACTAGATACAGACCACGCCACTGGAACCTATGAAGTGTTAGTTAAGTCCATATAAATGTATTGTACTTTTTAATTAGCTGAGTTAGTGTTATGAACAGCAACATCCCCAATACCTTGCTAACTACTCAAGTGACACTTTGGTCAAAATTAAGGCTATCTCTGTGAAGAAGTCCATTATGACAGTTGCCTTTTTGAGTATGAACACATCAGTTCTATAATTAAAGTAAAAAGGGCATATGAAAAAGATAGGACTGTATCATTAGAATCCAATCATTAGGAACAACTACTTCATATTTAATTCTATTTAAGCTGTAACAGAGACATATGAAAAGGACAAAAATGTATTACCAAGAGGGACAGAAGTTCTAGGAAGGTTATTAGATCCAAACCCTAAGAGCAATTACTTCATGTTTAACAACCGATTTTATAAGCAGACTACTGGAATAGCTATGGGGTGGCCATGGTCCCAAGTCTGGTCAATGTGGCTCTTGGAATGGGAGGAGGAGGAGGAGACAATGTACCAAATCCCCTATTATGCAGTGATAAAATGCCATCTCCGTTTGACATTGTTATCATCTGGGAGGGGGATGAAGCCATACTGAATGACTTTTACAACCATATCAGTAATTCCACTAGTCTCCTGAGATTCCTGACTTCTCCCAAAAAGTCCTTGGTCAGCTTTTTAGGACTAACCATATCTAAAGGTTACTGAAAACAAATATCTCTCCAATAACCTGTTCAGGAAACCAAGCAGGGTTAACATACTACTTCACAGTAAAAGCATGCATCCCCATATCACTAAGAGAAATGTTATAAAATCTCAGGGGATGAAAATTGTATGGTGTCTCCAAAGAGTTTACAGATTTCATCACAAATCTAATCAGCCTACACAAAGACTTCCTGGCTAGTGTGTACAGCAAATGGTTACTAAAGTCCATCCTCAACCACGTCAGAATTTTAAAGGAGGCAGAGGAACCCATTTTGAGGGACCTCCCTGGGAAACTCCTAAGACTCAACAGAAACCAACACTAGGACCCACTGGAGGACAAAAGAAAAAGAATCATGGCTCTCACTTTTACAGCAGATTATAAAACAATCAGAGAGACCATTACCAATAACTGAGTGGTGATTACATACAATAAACAGCTGGGAAAACTCCTATAACCCCATCCTTGTTTTGTTTCAAGACATCCAGGAATATTAGGGACTGGGCAGAGTACAAATTCAGACTGGAGGAGGGCAACAGAGGAACTTAGCCCTGCTCTCCTTTTCTTTGCACTTACTGCACCTACGTGAGCATGGACTACTTATTTTCCTCAGTACACGGAAGAAAAATCAACATCACCTTTAATTACAATACTGCTTTTTTGATATACTATGCATAGTGTAATGGCTACAGTTGTTTTTACTTAGGGAAAACTGTGAACAAGTTCAAAATCAGGGTGGTACACCACCTGTCTGGCTTCAGACTCCAGATCCTCAAAAAAAAAATAGCCAAGCACTGCCATAATTTCCCAGACAATGAAGGTTTTTACTTTCTCATCCTGGACAAGCTTGCTATGGGTTCACTTGAAGAAACAAAAATGCCCTCCTCAAAAAAAAATAAGAGTTATGCTGGCAGATCAGGCTGGATGCCCAGCACCACCCTGGTCTCAGGCATTTCCATCAGTGTGCTTGCACTCAGGAAATTAGACCATAAATCATACAGCTAAAACACCTGTACTGTTTAACCCAGTACTTGGACATTAACTGGTAATTAACACTAATTGTTGCTGTTAATATGAAAACGCCAGTCAAGAAGTTAGATCTGAAAATCGCTGCATCTACCTTGTTAGAGTTTGTCTGGTGTACAAGTAACCCAGGAAACAAGCCACTTTTATTTTATTCATTTATTTCTGTGGTCACAAGATTTGTACAAACCTAAACATTAACTGTCTGCAGTTTGAAAATGCTTTTACTTTGTGATGTGTGCAAACTTCAACAGCAAAATTTGGGTATTTTAAAATGTTTTCATCCATTCATTTGAGATTTGGGATTTCCTTTTGTTGTTAGGAGTGAGAAAAAGAGGGCAAACCCTAGCATCCTAGTTTGATTGACAGCCTGTAGCCATACCAACCCCCTCAGACTCATATAATTTAACTCCTCCATGGGCCCCATGGCACCACTACCCTTTCTCCGGAGATTGGTTAATTGCCCTTCCACTGATCCCTACCACTTTCCAGACCTTTATCTAGCCAGGTACAGAGCTATCTTGTCTTCTTTTGCACTGAGTTCACCACCTAGAACCAGAAGAGAGTAAGCATCTGAACAGAAGAGCCCTCACTAACTGCTAGACCCAAGAAGAGGCTTAGTAGTAAAGACTCCAAACAGGAACACTATAAAAACATGCTCTGAGACCAGGGACATTCTCCCTGTCACTGTGGATACCCACAGCAGCCAAGTATAGATGATGTAGTCACTTGGCTTTCATTTAACTAATTTCTGTCATTTGCAGTACAGTGAAAATTGTTTTCCAGGTCCCCACTCTACACTGCTATACTTTTTGGACAATAGGCACAGTTTTCCTATGCTCAAAAAAAGATTTTAGATACTTATTTTTACTAATGGCATTGTAAAGTCTGCAGTTCAGTACCTGGTGGATTTTTATTTCATGGACACAAAAAGCCTATACAAAAGGTTCTGAGGTCTCAAACTGTACTTACATTTTTCTTTCTACTTGTGCACATCCATGACCTGTGTAAAAATGAGCACTGTGACATGTTTCCACTGTAAGTTATTTCTCTTGGTGGATGTAGTTTTCAAAAAATTGAGTCACCTAGTTTGCTCTAAGTGACTACCTCCCCTGCATATCCAAAGGTCTGTCTTTGGATGAAGAAAAGTACTGGTCACATAAGTCATGTACATGAGCCTTTATAAGCAAGGACTGTAATCCATTTGTCAAACAAAAGAATATCATTCTCTCATAACATATTTCATGAAATATGGTTCCTGTAAAACTGGGCACAGCCTCTCATATTACACATTCTACAAGCATTGATAAAGAAGATAAGTCAGACTAGAAAAAGTTCTATAATAAAGCTTTTATAATTTGCTTCTAGGAATTTGAGTTCCAAAAAGGCAGACACAGTCTCTCATATTACATGTGATACAAAACAGGTAAATAATTCTGGTGAGTAAACTGTAAACTAGTCTACAAACTAGTCTAATAGATGGGCATGATGAAACTCAGGTGAAAGTGTTTTTTTTTTTTAATATAGTTCTATAGTGGTAGCTAATGGTGTGTTGTCATTTTTGCTTGTTAAAAATAAAAATAAAAACCTTTTAACTAAGAATCAGGTTTCACAGGTTGTTGATCTGGTAACTCCCTCACGGGTCTTTCAGGGATAATCAAGTAAGGTACTAACCTCTAAGCTTTGGGATTGGCTCTTTGTTTTTCCGTCTCCAAGATTTTCCTCCAGCCAACTCTTATGGACCCTCCCACCATTGTCTCTAACTGGCTTTTAATAACTGACCTGCTGAATGTAATGTATAAGAAGAACACTCATCCATTCACTTCTTCACTGAATGAACTACTTGAAACTTCAAACAGAGATTTGTATTCCTCCCACATGGAGGGCATTTTAGGAAGAGTTTCCTAGATTTGCTAACTAAACTGATTTTATCTGGACTAATAATTAGCACTTTGTTTCTTGTTAGGCCTATCACCCTATGATCACAGGTGGGATACCAGACCTGACTATCTTTCTGGATTACCTCTATTTTCCATTCTTAAATTGCATGATATTAAACTGCTTTACAATGACAATGAGACTTTTCTCAAATAGCAATAAGAGCATAGTATCTAGAACCATTTAACCTTAAGAAATGTCACAGTGACATCTGTAATGCAGGTAACAATGGTGCTTCACACTTTATACTAAATAGTAAGGTCCAATATACTAAGCTCTACAGTACTTCATTAGTTACTTCTACTGTGTCAAAAGGAACTGTCACTCCTACCTAATGCATTTTGCTGTGTATGTAAATGGGTTTTCATCCATTTAATTGCTTAACAGTTTTTTAACTGTTCTAGCTTTATAGCTACATATATGTATGTGATCAGGTCAATGTTTTGTTAGATGTCATCAGACAAAATGTAAAAAACTTAATAGAGATTTAGAGGATTATAAGAGTAATAAGGATTATGTTTTAAAAAATGATGATTATGACAAGAAAAGTAATAATAAAAAAAGATATAACAAGCAGTATGAGTATAAAACTCACAAAAGAAATACTGGAAATAGAAGAGAGAATTGGGAAAAATTTAGTAGTAATCAAGCTGATAGTAATGACAATTGCCATTTTCAGTATCGGCTGGACTGGGATGTGGATTTAAGGAACAACAGGGGCACATGGAACACAGGATGGAAAATTACAGAAAAAAGAACAGGGAATGGTAGATATAACAACACAGGATGGAATAGATTTTATAATGGGAGGGTATCATATATATAACTTCACAGGAATAAAAATACAAAAAGAACATTTTAACTTATGTATGAAAGGTTTAAAATTTGTTCCTAGTAATAATTTTAACTACATAGAAACAATAATAGAATTGAAAATGTTTATAAGAAAATTAAACTTAGCTTATATATTCAATGAACGAAACAATATTAAAACAATATACAAAAATACAGATTTGAAAAATAAGAGCACCTTTAATCCACCAACAGAGCCTACTTTAAGCATGTTTGAAAAAACAATAGAGGAAGAAATATATAGGTTAAAAAACAATGAAAAAAAATGGTTACCTATATTACAATTTAAGTAAAAAAGAGAATGACATATTGCAAAAGCTAAGAACAGAAGAAACTATTCGAGTTATGAGGCCTGATAAGGGAGGATGTATGGTATTTTTTGATGCTCTTGAATATTCTCACAAAAGTTTTGAAATACTTAATGATTTAAACACCTATAAATCTTCAACCCTTAATGAAGTCAACATTAGTCATAAAATAATTGATTATTATTTAGAAGATTATTTGATTGAAGAAAGAATTTCTGGGGACCTATACAAATTCCTTAAAGTTTTACACCCTAAAATAGCAACAATTTTTGGTATACCAAAAGTATATAAAGGATGGGGCCCCCTGTCGTTTAGGCCTATCATTGATGGCAGGGGATCGAAAACTTACCCATTTGGAGTAGTAGTAGATTCCTGGGTAAAAGATCGGATTATAAATAATAAACATTTATTAAAAGATTCCTGTAACTTTTTATCTAAAATTAAAAATGAATATTGGGATAAAGATTTATTTTTGTTGACCATTGACGTAGTAGACATGTTTTCCAGTATACCAAAAAGAGAAGGAATGGAATATTTTTCAGACAGCTTAAACCATAATACTTGTCTAGACAGCAATAAAAAAGAATTATTAATAGATTATATGGAAATAGTACTAGAGAATAATTATATTTTATATGAAGGAGAATATTATAAACAGTCCCAAGGTGTAGCTATGGGAGCCTCTTGTGCCCCCATTTTTGCTAACTTGGTGCTCTTAAAATGGAACAAAAGTATGTCTTCAATAGTCTATTTTATAAACATATGACATTATACGTGAGATACCTGGATGACATATTTATTTTGTGGAAAGGTCCAGAAGACACAATTCGAGATTTATTGGTGTACTTGAATGGATGAACAAGTTGTTTTTAATTTACACATACATACAATAATACAGGTATTAATTACCTCGACACATACATAAAGAAAGACAATAAAAGTTTCAGTTCCAAAACATACACGAAACCCACCTTCAGTAATTCTAATTTAGACTATTCAAGCAACCACCCTATTAAACAAAAAAAATAGTATCATTAAGGGACAGATGATCAGGGTTGCAAGAATGACTTCTGAAAAAAAAGAATTAGAGAATGAGCTAAATCAGGTTAGTAAAATGTTTGAAGAAAGAGGATATCCAAAAAAGGTGATACAAGAATATAAGGAATATGTGTTAGGAGAATGGGGTAATAAATATAAGCCATTACTGGGTGATGAAAAGGGTGTTGAGAACACTAGAAAAACAAGAGAATTAGAAAATGCTAGATTTGAGAAGGCTATGGTCATACCATATGATAGTAAAACAAAAGAGGTAGAAAATATTATTAAGAAGAATTGGGCTATTCTTAAAAATAATCAGAAATTATGGGGTATTGGCGGTGATAAACCTAATTTTGTTTAAAAAAGTAGGGCCAAATTTAAAGAAGAATTTTGAAAGTACAAAAGACACAAAAATTTATGGTGGAACTAAAAGATGTGGACATTGCTCTCAATGTAAATACATATTTAGTAATGATCAGATAATGTTAGACAATACATTGTTATCCACAATAAATTTTGTCAAAGGAAACTGTCAAACCAGAGGAATAGTGTATTTATTACCTGTAAATCCTGTCCAGCCTTTTATGTGGGAAAAACAGAACATAGGCTTAAGGACAGGATTTACAAACATACATATCAGATAACCACAAAAAACTTGAACAATGCACTATATAAACACTCTGTAACGTGTAAGGATTTTACAGAATTTAATTTTGGGATTTTAGAAAGAGTCACAAAGGAACCAAGGGGTGGTGATTATAGAAGCCTTATAGAAGAGAAAGAAGCCTGGTGGCAAATTAAGTTACAAGCTGGGCAAAAACCAGGCTTAAATGATATTATCTCTATCAAACCTATTTTAAATAAAAAAGCTTCATACAGCAAATAAATGAAAAATTTTAATATTTTTATTATTTATTATTACTTTTGTAACATAAAGTTTTAATATAATGTACATTGTTGTGATAATTATATTTTAAATGTTTTAAATGTTGCAAAAAATGTATCATACACTTTTAAACACTGGGTAAATATTAATGAATTTTGTCATATTCATTACTAGTGATGTCACAGTAAGTGAGTATAAATAAAGGAACATGGGAATATTCATTGATTCTGGTGAAATCCCTACAGGAGGGAAGAAAGCGCTCAATCAGTTGGATCTTTTAATCTTTTATGTGAATAATAAAATATCAAGTGTTTCTACATCTCAGCAGTGACAACTTTTTTTATTTTGTTAGATTCAAACCAGGTAAAAATCTCATTATGTTAAAGCATCTATAGAATAATTAAGAACAGACTTTCACATAGCAATGTTTTCTGAGATTACACCATAAATTAGGAAAGTTGACTGTAATCTGTAAAAATATCTGTGAATATGTCCACGAAGAAAGAGTTAGTCTGATAAAGGAGCACCATGGTTTAAGATAAATTTCTTCCATATTCATCCATTGTTTAGTAGTAAACAATTTGACAGAAGCTGATGTTGCACAAATTGGATAATAATGTTTAACTGACTGACACGCAATAGTTACACCAAGGATAAAAATATGCCATTTACTATCACTTTTGTCACTGATCATTGAGATGATATGGGCAAGTGCCAGCTCGACCAGCTGGAGTTTTGTAAAAAATGATATGTCCTTTGAAAATCAAACCGATTTATACAAGATTCTTCTTTTACAAATGTATTAGAACTGTATGTCATTTGTATATCAGACTGATTTTGTACAGATGCTTGTGCTAAAAATGTATTTGTGAGCTTTGCTTGTGTTGAAATGTATCAACAGTGCACCCTGCTGAAATGAAGAGGAATGTACATGTATTATTGTAGCTGAATTAAATATATATGTTTTAATAGCCTCTTGGCATGTCTAAAGGTCAGTTTCCTGTACCTTCTCCTATTAACGTGGTGTACTTGGGCATTCAGAGGCAGTGTAGCAACTGCCTCATGTACATAGATAATCCTCTCCTCTTACCTCCCAAAACTCAGACTTGTGAGAGATGTGCTTATATCTCAAATTGGAAGACATGCACTCCCCAGCCAAGACCAGAATAGCTGGTCAAGAGGAGAAGGTCAACACCTGCACCACACCACATGGAACACATAGCCCTCCAGAGCACCCAACATCACAGCCCTCACATAAAATCACAAACCACACACTCACCTTCGTGGAGGCTCTCAGAAGAAATCTACCCAAACAGCAGAGACCTCCAAGGCAGAAATGCACTCTACCACCACAACACAGCACAAACCACAAGATACATAGCTCACCTACACAGTGTGCCCCTCAACCTAAGCCCCTAAGGCACAACAGCTTGCGCAATACAATAATCATAGGTGACTCAATAGTAAGGCACACCGATGTCCTACTCACTAGGTTGAATAAGCAGAAGGTAACAGTCAGCTGTCTATCAGGTGCCAGAATCCGACACATAACACATGCACTCAGGTCACGCCACAACAAGTACAAGTATGACTCTGCCATTGTTCATGTGGTTGTGAATGACCTGAGAAGCACCTCCCTGGACTACATGAAATGAGAAATGGTGGAGCTCTCGGATTATGTGGCCCAGGCAGGTATGACCCTACTACTGAGCAGCATCCTACCATCACCCAGAATGGTACTGCAGTACAAACAAAAAATTATTGACTTCAACAATTGGCTAAGTTTCTGGTGTCATTCTAAGGAGATCCAGTATCTGTCTGCTTGTGATGACATGATTGACAAACCTCGATGCTTTGTCAGAGATGGCCTGCATCTGTCATCCCTAGGTTTCTGGGTACTGGCTAAGGCTCTTGCCACCCATATAGTGACTTTTTTAGGCAGTGTTCCAAAGACCAAATTACCACAGTAACAGCTATAAATAAATGCAGTTTGAGGGTCATGCTGCTCAACACTAGAAGTCAAAATCTCAAGTTGCACTTGCTCGAAGCACTCCTCAAAATGGAGAATATTGATATTTGTGCAGTAATGGAGACCTGGTTTAAAGCAGCAGAAAGCACCTCTGCACTACCAGGCTATAACTCATTCCACACCTTTTGGCCCCAGAACATAGAGTGAAGCTCCAAAGGTGGTGGTGTCTACATATTCATAAAGGATATGCACACCTCCCGACTAGTAGCCCAGCATAACACATCTGAGATATCCCAGGTACAACTAACATCGGGTAAGATGGCGATTCAGGTTGTAGCCTACTATATGTCCCCAGCCATGTCCCAAGACTCTCACTCCACATTCCTAAGCACCCTGGAAACTATTAAGATCCAACCCAACACTCTCATGCTAGGTGACTTCAACTATCCCTCCATTAAGTGGGGAAACTACTTATGCACCAACGCACTGGGCCAACGCTTCCTAGAATTCATCAGTTCCAATGCCCTGGACCAGCTCATTCTTACCCCCTCTAGAGGAAGCAGCATCTTTGATCTGATTATTACTAACATGGGCAACCAATGCTCTACACCAATAGTCAATTCCTCCCTGGTTAGATCCGACCACAAACTAATCACCATGGAAATCCACATCTCACCCACTCCCCCCACAAAGGTATCCACCATGAAAAACTTCTCCAAAGCTGACTTTGAACTCCTAAAAACAGAGGTGGCTAACTTCACGCCCCCCATACCAATGGAAAATAGATGCATTCCTGCTGAATCATGCACCAATGCACTGTACGAACATGTACATAAATGCATGGGATTTGCCATACCCAGCAGAACCAAGACACTCTCCTTTAAAAAAATGAAGACAATCCAGTGGTCCCCTGCTATTAATAAACTCTACAACAGATGGAAAAACTGCTGCAGAAAAAGGTGAAGTCCCAAGACTGGAAAAATTCCCTTATTAGCCTCAACAAAATGTTGAGATCCCTCATCAAAACCTCCAAAGCCAGCTATGAAGGCAGATTTGCGGCAGACACTAAAAACAACCACAAAACCTTCTATAGTTATATCAAGAATCTCCACGGCAATACCCAGATTTGCTCTGACTTACTGCACAATGGTACCTCCTATACTGAGCCAACAGATATTGCTAACATACTGGCCGACAGATTCAGTGCCAACTTTACCCCCCTCTCCCCTACTAAAGGACCAATCTCAGTACTGGAAGAATGCCAGGCACCCAGCATTACTGCAGCACAGGTTAATGATGCATTGTCAAAGGCCAATAATACAGCTCCCATGGGACCTGACAATATTCCTGGCTGTGTTCTACATGAATTACAAAGTGAACTGGCACCACATCTGTGTGCCCTGTTCAATCACAGCCTCACCACAGGCTTTGTCCCTACCGAATGCAGCACTTCTACAGTCATTCCTCTCCATAAAGGAGAAGTGACTTCACCCTGGAAATTATCACCCCATTAGCCTGACAAGTCTGATATGTAAGGTTATGGAGTGCATCATCATGGACCTAATTAACAAGGATATAGGGGATCTCCAGACTCTAGATCCCATGCAATTTGGTTTTTATAAAAGGTAGATCATGCCTGCTCAAACTGGTTGACTTCTTTGAGTCAGTCACCAGATCTGTGGATGAAGTTAAGGCAGTTCATGCAGCCTACCTCAATCTGGCCAAGGCCTTTGATGCCATTCCTCACTCAGGAATTATTGATATACTCACCAAACTAGGTATCAACCCCTATATCGTTAGGTGGGTTGCAAATTGGCTCACAGATAGAACCTACAGTGTAAAAGTAGTCAGACTGTTGACCAGTCACAAGTGGAGTCCCACAGGGATCAGTCCTGAGTCCTCTCCTGTTTGGCATCTACTTCTCAGAAGTCCAGGCCAACACGGAGGGACTCTTGCTGACCACGTTCACAGATGACTGCAAACTGGAAGCCATTATTAACTCTCCAAGTGATGCAGACATCCTACTGAAAGCCCTCAATGAGACCAATGACTGGTGTCGAAATCACAACCTTAAGCTTAATGCCAGAAAATATATCATCCCCTTTGGGAAAAACTCAGTTCCCACTAATTACCACATAGATGGGAGCCCACTGAACACTGAAGGCATTATAAGAGATCTGGAGACACAGGTTGACAGTAACCTCTTCTTCGACCACCACATTGCCACAGTGGTCAGAAAGTCTTTCTATGTGGCACATCTCATTATTAAGGGTTTTGCATCCAGGAAGAAAGAGGCATCATTTCTCACTACTCATTCCTCATTAAACCAATCATAGAGTATAATGCTCCATTTGGCATGTACCTCACTAGACATCTGCAACAGCTGGAGAGGCCACAAAAGTACCTAATGTAGAGGATCCTAGGCCTTAAACATGTCCTACATGGACAGACTCAAAAAATCTCCAGCTATTCTCTGACTCATATCATCTATTGAGAGACAATCTCTGCTTGACTTACAAAGCCATGTCTGACCCAGCTCTGTTAGAAATGCTACATCTAAAGAAATCCCAATCCCCCCACACCACATGCTCCAGAGACCTCAATCTCATTACCACAATCAACAGAACATGCTGGAGGGACCAGTTCATAACACAGAGACTGCTCATGCTCTGGAATACACTTCCCACACATGTCAAGCAGAGCACCTCACTGTACCTCTTCAAGAGAAATCTTGATGAGTGGATGGGAAATAGAAAGTTCACCCTGGGGATCATTCCAGTGGCTCTACTTGATAGAGGCACTGGAAACTAATATGGGGTGCCACAATTCCAAGGCACTTCTATGGGCTAGGCTTGTAACGGCTCAAGGGCCATTAGCCTAGTACACACCTATGAACCTAATAGAGGATACTGGCACAGCAAAGGTGAATTTTAAGAAAAATAAGGGAAATGTAAATGTGCTGTTAAACCATTAAAAGGCACCACAAAGTGGTGAGTAGAACCGGAGACACTGGGTCTGGAGAAGACCCTTTGTCCATTAGCTTAGTGAAAACGAGGAGAGGACCCAGGCACTGCCATAAACATTTAGATGTGTACTGTGACCATCTGCGCTAACTTCCTGCCTCAGCTTCAAAGGGGTATATTGTGAGAAACTAGTCAGGTGACCAGATGAAGCCATCCTGCCAACCCTCTTGAAAGTTATATTTTAGATATTACAAAGAAAAATCTCACAATATTGAGTATTCTGTTTGAGAAGCCTGACTAGAAAAACCCTCACTCACAGCATATTGCCTTGCAGTAGTAAATAACTTAACTAGGGAACAGTAATTCTCTTAGATTCAGTTAGGAATATAGTGAAGCTTAGTTTAGATATTGCCTTTCTTTATTTCTCTGAGTATGTCCATCAATATTAATTTCAATATTTCCTGTGATCTGAACTCTCTGGTTTACTGTGAATATATATTCAGTATTTTCATGTACTTTTATTATTTATTACTAAATATATATATATATATATTTTGTGGCTGGTCCTTGTAGAAACTATCTAACCTTGGATAGTGCTTATATTTGTGTGGTGACACTGTGTGGGCCTCTCCAGAAGGCCTAGCCATATTGGTGAACTACTACCATTTGTATTAGTATTAATATTACACAGAATAATTGGATACCCTTTTAAGAGCCTTATAGTAACTGGTGGCAGTGATAATTATCTTATAGTCTGGGCAAAGTTGATAGAATGGGTAATCTGTGCCAGCCTTTCCCAGATGTGTGTGAAAATTATATCTTAAAGAGTGTGTGTGTCAGCTACTTGGGGCAGGGACACACAGCACTTGGTTTACAGAGAGGGTGCTTGATGACTTGGCTTGGGCACTCGGCTGAGGACCTAATCCTACATGTGTACCAGTGGGGAGTCTTATTTGGGACCAGGAGGAGACAAAAAGACATCCAGACCCTTACTGAGTGTGTTCCCTGTGTGTGCTCTTAAGGGAAATTGTACTGGATGCAGAGAGGTCTGCATCTGGAAATACTGAGTGTATCCATTTGTATTCCAAGTGCATGTCCCTCTCCAGTGTCAGTGGTGAGGATTCAGACTCCTTGACTACTGGCCAAGCATGGAGATAACACATATAGGTGGCCATCACATATTGGTAGCAGTGGTGGGCATCACAATCATCAAGAATTTATTGAAGTTCTCTATTAGGAAAGACCACGCAGGTTAAATAGTTTTATACAGTCCCAAAACATGTGCAATGTAGAAGATTATGATTGGGACAACTATCCTAATTTGCTTTTATGTGTTCTCAATGTGGTTGCCAAGAAATTCACCTCTCAAGCCAAGGTTGAGAGGGGAATCTTGGCATCCATAATGAGAACACATAATTTCAACTTACAAATGGGAATCTGATTATAATTGTTTGTAGTACATGGAGATATTTCTGCTCCATGTACCAGCAGCCACAGGAAAAAAAAAATAAACTGAAGAAAAAAAAGGAAAACATTGTGTTGGTTTTGAAAGGCAGTAATGTAGTTGGAAAGTACTTTACATTTTACATATTCCCTGTTTAAGAGAAGAAGCTGGTTCCCAAACACATTTTTCTAAGTATAATGCAGAAATGAAGTTGAAATTAACCAATTTCTTGTTATACTGGTGTTATTTATGATTATATATGAGTTAAATAACAACCTGGTTCAGCTCTACTATAGCACAATGCACAACCTGCAGGTTTCAATAAACTCCATGTAGCCTCTGCACAGAGCCTACATGGAGTGTATCCATATACGTGATACTGAGCAATGTACAGCATCACTCAGTCTGGTGCTAAGAATATTAATGACATGCAGCACGCATAAGGAAGGTTACACAGCTCACTCCAGTGTTACTGGCTGCGAAGCCTGTATAGTGAATGTGCATCATTCTACAGCAAAGGGCAAGCATGCATTTTCTGCAAGATATGAAGTATGGAACAGAAATGTATATGTCATGATATATTGACTGCAACCTTCAGTGATTTCACAATAAATCACCCATTTTACAAGGAACAGGCCAAATGCATGATGCAAATATCTGAACATTCTGCAAAATTCTGGACAGTCTGCCTTTTTGTTTTAATTGATATTTTATCCTTTTTTATTTATTTATATAGTTTTTATTGTCAGTATTTGTTCAGTACACCACTTGGCATAAAAATGTTTAGCTATACTCAGCTGGTTTGAGAAAAGCACGGCACTGCACAAGCTGGAGGAATGGACCACCCAGGTTGTAGACAGGACCCAGACAGCCACACATATGAACCAGATGCACTCAACTAATAATATTGTGCATTGCTCAACCACAGTAAGCAGTGTTGCACTACGGTTAACAGCAAGAACTTTACAATAACTACTAAGATAGCAAATATTCATCTAATTAATCCCATGGCAGTAGGTGTTAAGTGTAGGGGTGAAGTGTAGATGGTATGTGGTTCTAGTACAAGATGTGCAAGTTTTGTTTTACTGTTGCGAGATTGCAGATTATAGCAATAAAGTGCAAGATACACAACTGTTTTTCAATCTTCTTGTTGTGATAGCTGCAGGTGTAGGAGAATCATATATATGACAAAATTGACTGTCCCATTTACACAAGTGCCTGTATACTTAATCAGCTGGAAATCACATTGTTCGCCATTTTTGGGCATCACTTACTATTGCGCAAACATGGTGCCCAGCATTGCACACCCTCACCTACCGTGTTTGCGTGATGGTAAGTGATGCACAATGTTTTCAATGTTGCAAATGCAAAATGAGAGCACTCTCAGTAAGTGCAAGACATGGAATAAGTGGTAACAGCACCATATAAACTGCAATTGGCAGGAAATGCACACGAGACATTAAGCTTGAACTATGACAGGCATGTCTGGAGTTGCTGGAGAGGGTGTGCACTTTCAGGTGCAGTGCTCAGATGTTCAGGAGTCCAAGATTTTTGTTGGACTCCAAGTTAGAGATCATGGGCCCAGGATGCTGCAGCAGAACTATTCTGGCTCAGAATATAAATCTGAAGCCTGGAATAGTGTTGCCAGGGGCTTAACCAGTGCAATAGGTATCCTGCACACATGTGAGTAATGCAGAAATCATTTTAATGATCTCCAGAAGAGGAAAAGGAATACCCTTGAGCTTTGGCTTGTGGAATGTCAGGCAGAGGACACCCCACAGATGTCTGAGTATCAATTTCAATGAGTAATTGTAACAGTTAAAATCTGAATATTGTCAAGACTGGTAATCATAATGGTGTTCTGTTCTGTTTTTTTTCCACAGCTGGTGAGGAGAGAGTCTCTAATGTGCAATCCCATGCCACACATCTGGCAAGGATGCAAGAAGCATGTAATATGTATGCATCAGAACAGTACTGCCTAAATAGTATTTTAATAATAATAATAATAATGATTTGTATAGCAATTTTCTAGCATTAAAATTTAAGGACCGCTGTAAAAGAAACTATGCGTCCCATAGTCTTTAGTACAAAGTAGTGGTGCCATATTCTCAAATAACAGTAGGCATGCATCTCTAAGTTGTAAAAGAAAAAGTATGCACACAGTAGTCTGTAAGACAAAAGAACAGTACAGTATTTTATCATAGTCATCAGCTGTGGGTTCAAAAAATGCACTTCCCAAATATACAATACTGTTATGTTTTCATCATTATTGGAATATAACTTCATATTCTATACCAGTGGTACAAGTGACTTTCTATAATCTGTATACATTATACGTGCAACACACATATGTATCAAATTGAGCATGCATAGCCCAACTGTAAAAGTAACTATGTATGCCTTAGTCTGTAGAACAAAACAATGGTGCCATATTCTCAAATAACAGTGAGCATGCATCTCTAAACTGTAAAAGAAAACGTATGCACACAGTAGTCTGTAGGACAAAAGAACAGTACAGTATTTTAGCATAGTCATCGGTTGTGGGTTCAAAAAATGCACTTCCCAAATATACAATACTGCTATGTTTTATCATTATTGGAATTCAACTTCAAACCTCTATATCAGTGGCACAAATGATGTTCTGTAATCAGTAATCAATATAATTGGAAAATGCATATGTGCAATATATTTACACATCAAGGATTCTGACTACTTTCCATACTATAGTATGCCTCTGTTATAAACTGGGTAGTCTTAAAAGTAAGGAAGAAACTTCTTAGGAGTTTATAGTCTTAAAAGTAGAGATAACAGAATCTTCTTCTTTCGGCTGCTCCTGTTAAGGGTCGCCACAGCGGATCATCTGTTTCCATTTCTTCCTGTCCTCTGTATCTTGCTTTGTCACACCAACCACCTGCATGTCCTTTCTCATCACATCCATAAACCTTATCTTAGGCCTTCCTGTTTTCCTGTTACCTGGCAACTTCATCCTTAGCATCTTTTTCCCAATATACTCTGCATCCCTCCTCAGCACATGTCCAAACCAACTTAATCTTGCCTCTCTGGCTTTGCCTCCAAACTTTCCAACCTGGGCTGACCCTCTAATATACTTATTCCTAGTTCTGCCCACCCTCATCATGCCCAGTGCAAATCGTAACATCTTTAACTCTGCCACATCCAACTCTGACTCCTGCCTTTTTGTCAGTGATACTGTCTCCAACCCATATAACATAGCTGGTCTCACTACCCTCTTGTAGACATTCCCTTTCACTCTTACTGGTACTCGTCTGTCACTAATCACTTCTGACACTCTTCTCCCCCCACTCCATCCTGCCTGTACTCTCTTCTTCACCTCTCTTCCACACTCACTATTACTCTGAACTGTTGATCCCAAGTATTTAAACTCATCCACCTTCACCACCTCTACTCCCTGCATCCTCATCATTCCTCCATCCTCCCTCTCATTCACACACATATATTCTGTCTTAGTCCTGCTGACCTTCATTCCTCTTCTCTCTAAAGCATATCTCCACCTCTCCAGGGTCTGCTCCACCTGTTCCCTACTCTCACTATAGATCACAATGTCATCTGCAAATATCATAGTCCACGGGGACTCTTGTCTGATCTCGTCTGTCAACCTGTTCATCACGTTTGCAAATAAGAAAGGGCTCAGAGATGAACCTTGATGTAATCCCACCTCCACCTTAAATGCATCCATCACTCCCACCACAGACCTCACTGCTGTACCACTCTTACATACTTCCCTGACCCTCACAACTTCCTCATACAATACCACAACTCCTCCCTAGGCACCCTGTCATATGCTTTCTCTAAGTCAACAAAGACACAATGCAACTCCTTCTGACCTTCTATGTACTTCTCCGTCAAAACTCTCAGAGCAAACATCGCATCTGTAGTGCTCTTTCCAGGCATGAAACCATACTGATGATCATTAATTATCACCTCCCTTCTTAACCTAACTTCCACTACTCTTTCTCATAACTTCATGCTGTGACTGATCAATTTAGCCCCTCTATAGTTACTACAGCTCTGCACATCACCCTTATTCTTAAAAATCGGTACCAAAACACGTTTTCTCCATTCCTCAGGCATCCTTTCACTTTCCAAGATTTCATTAAACAGTCTAGTTAAAAACTCCACTGCCATTTCACCTAAACACCTCCATGCTTCCACAGGTATGTCATCTGGACCAACAGCCTTTCCATTCTTCATCCCATTCATAACTATCCTTACTTCCTCCTTGCTAATCCACTACACTTCATGATCCACTATCTGCACATCATCCACCCTTCTCTCCCTCTCATTCTCTTCATTCATCAACCCCTCAAATTACCCTTTCCATCTGCTCAACACACTCTCCTCACTTGTGAGTATGTTTCTCTCATTATCCTTTATCACCCTTAGCTGCTGCACATCTTTACTAGCTCGGTCCCTCTGTCTAGCCAATCAGTACAGCTCCTTTTCTCCCTCCTTAGTGTCCAACCTTTCATACAACTCTTCATACGCCTTATACTTAGCCTTTGCCACCTCTCTCTTTGCCATGCACCTCATTTCCTTATACTCCTGTCTACTTTCTTCATTTCTCTGACAATCCCACTTCTTCTTCACCAACCTCTTTCTCTGTATACTCTCCTGTACTTCCTCATTCCACCACCAGGTCTCCTTGTCCTCCTTCCTCTTTCCAGATGTCACACCAAGCACCTTTCTAGCCATCTCCCTTACTAGCTCTACTGTAGTTACCCAGCTATTCAGTAACTCTTCACTGCCACCCAGTGCCTGTCTTAACTCTTCCCTGAACTTCACCTCACAATTACTCTTTTTCAATTTCCACCATTTGATCCTTGGTGCTGCCCTCACACTCCTCCTCCTCTTCTTGATCACCAGTGTCATCCTACAAACCACCATCATATGCTGCCTAACTACACTTTCCCCTGTCACCACTTTACAGTCTCCAATCTCCTTCAGACTGGCCCTTCTACATAAGATATAATCCACCTGTGTGCAACTCCCTCCACTTGTGCAAATCACCCTATGCTCCTCCCTCTTGTTAAAATATGTATTCACCACAGCCATGTCCATCCTTTTCGCAAAATCCACTACGATATGACCTTCTGCATTCCTTTGCTTAACACCATACCTACCCATCTCTTCATCATCCCCTCTTTTCCCTTCACCAACATGCCCATTGAAATCTGCTCCAGTCACCACTCTCTCACCCTTGGGTACAGTCATCACCACTTCATCCAACTCACTCCAAATTTTTTTCTTTCTCATCCATTGCACACCCAACTTGTGGGAGCATAGGCACTAACAACATTCATCATCACACCATCAATTTCCAGCTTCATAAACATCACTCTATCTGACACTCTTTTCACCTCCAAAACACTCTTAGCATACTGTTCCTTCAGGATAACCCCTACACCATTTCTCCTCCCATCCACACCATGATAAAACAATTTGAACCTGCCTCCGATACACCTAGCCTTGCTCCCCTTCCATCTGGTCTCTTGCACACACAATACACCAACTTTCCTTCTATCCATCATATCAGCTAGCTCTCTCCCTATACCAGTCATACTGCCAACATTCAAAGTTCTGAACCTCACTACCACAGTCCTAGCCTTTACCTGGCTTCAGGCATGCCTTACCCCTCTTCTCCTCCTTCGGCCAACAGTAGCCCAATTTCCACCAGCACCCTGTTGGCCAACAGTAATGGTGGCGGACGTTGTTAACCCGGGCTGCGACCAATCTGGTATGTATATCTGTACTGTTGTCCGCATGTATGATTTGGCAAAACCTTACACCAGATGCCCTTCCTGACGCAACCCTCCCCATTTATCCGGGCTTGGGACTGGCACAAAGAAATGCACTGGCTTGTGCATCCCCAGTGGCTGGGTTAGAGATAACAGAATAGAGTAAAATAATTGTCTCAATATTTTGTATGTCACATATGAATTTATTAATGTTCTCCCTTTTTTTATCTCACCACAAACCTTTTGTCTTTTTTTATGTGTTTATTTTCTTTTTTGGGTTTTATTATTTTCTTTTTTATTTGTGTTTACTGTTTTGTTTTTTGTTTTTCCCATAGCACAATGGGGTAGGGCTATCCCACAGGATCTACCTGCCCCTACTCCACCAGCTATAGCACTGCTGCCCAGCATGTCTGATGCAGTACCTGCTAACATCCCATCTGCTGCTCCTGCACTACCTGGCCCTTCAGCTAGTTCTCACCTGGAGGACAGGCATGTGGCTCCCTTTGGGTGCAGTGGCAGAGGGGGGTGAGTTTATCACCTGTGGCAAACTGCCAGGGATGGTGTGTAGGATTGTGCGCCACACTGTTGGCACACATCTACACTGGATGTAGCTCCAGCTCTCCATCCTGGTGCACAGCACCTGTAGGAGGCAGAGACATTAGGCACTGCAGCTAGTGGTGCAGTGAGGTGACAGTAATGACAGTCCACTGGGTGAGGACAAGATTCTCACTGTCAACCAACTCAGTGTGCATGAGACTGAGATTTCTCATACCCCTCGCCATCCATGGTGTTCACCCACCTCATGTGTCCTTCACTGTTCCTGTTTCTTGTTTTTTTGTCTTGTCTGTCTGCATTTGCTTCCCCACCTGCCCAACTAAACTCACTCAGAAATTCATACATTCCAAAAAGAAATGGGGAAGACAAGAAAGTGGTGAAATGGGAGCAAGCAGGGGAATGCATAAAGTGAAAACAAGGCAGGAATGTGCAGGAAAGATGTAGGAAAAAACCATAGCTATCCATTTCTTCAAGGAATAAAACATGAACATATATGCACACTTTTTGCTGAAATTGGACTGTCACCTCCAGAGTGATGGTGACCAAAACACAATCTGTTGCATAGGGAATTGGACCAAATCATGTATGTCATAAAGACATACATGTGAAATGGAAACCTATGTATGGGACATTTTTTTTTTTTTGAGAGAGAGAGAGGAACTTTGGGGAAGAGCTATAGGATTGTCTGGGTGAGGTAAGCTGGATAGGTGAGGAAACAATTGCAGACAGACAAGACAAAAGACGAGACAGGGACAGTAAAGAACACATGAGGTGGGTGAACACCACAGATGGGGTGAGAGTGGGGATGTCACCAACCCATGGATGTCAAGTTGGGTGACAGTGATAATCGAGTCCTCCTCCACTGGACTGCCATCACTCTCACCTCACTGCACCAATGGCTGCAGTGTCTGATGTCTGCATCTCCTTGTGTTATTTAATACAATGATGAAGAGCAGTGTCTCCAGCTGGTGTAGGCATGCACCAACAGTGTCATGCAGGATCCTGCGCACCATCCCTGGCAGTTTGTCAGGGTTATAAACTCACCCCCTCTGCCACTGCACCCATTGGGAGTCACAGGCCTGTCCTACATGGCAGAACTACTTGAGAGGACAGGTAGTGCAGGGGTATCAGAGGAGCTGCTACCAGGTATTACACCAGATGTGCTGGGCAGAGGTGCTGCAGCAGGTGGAGTGGGGACAGGTGGATCCTGTGGGACAGTCCTACCCTGCTGTGCTGTGGGAAAAACAAAAAATAAAACAGAAAAAAAAAAACCTAAAAAAGAAAGAAAAAAGAGAGAAAAGGGTTGGGGTGAGAGAAAAAAGGGAGAACATTAGTAACTTCATATGTGATATACACAGCATTGATACAATTATTTTACTCTATTCTGTTACCTTTATTTTTAACACTACAAACCCGTAACAAATATCTTTGTTTACTGTTCGGACTACCCAGCTTCTAACAAATGCACAAGATACTACAGATTGCAGTAAGCAATCCTTGATGTGTGCATACATTGCATATATGCGTGGTCCAAATATACCAATTACAGTTTACAGCAAGCCAGTGTTGGCACTGATTTACAGGTCTGATGTTACATTGGAATATTGATGAAACATTAACATATTTAATATATTATATATATTTGGGAAGAGTGGATTTTGAAAGCACAACCTATGACTACTTTGTAATAATGAACTTTATTGTTTTGCCCTCCACAGTAATGCATGTGTACTTCCTTATTACAGCTAAAAATAAATGCTCAATTTGATAAACTATATAAGTAACAAATAAATGTGTCGGACCTTTTAATACAAAAATCACCCCACTGTTGGGATGCATACATACCAAGTGTCTCCCATCCATGCCAGTCTAGCGCCATGGGTTCGCACATTCAGTGCCTGGTCTGTGATGGCTGTGGACACAAAAGAATACCATTAATCATACAGCCCTGACTATATCCATCTTTTAACTCTGACAAGTAGCCTCTATAACTGATACTTATACATCTGTGGGGTGCCCTCAGTCATACATTCCTTGATCCAATGGTTGAGGGTATCCCTCTTCCTCATCCTGAGGTCTCTGTAGTGGTCCCTGCATTGTTCTCCAATGCAGAGGATACTGGTAGCACTGGTCAAAGCCCAGTCCAGACAATTCCATGACTCTGCCTTGTAATCCAAGCCATGATAGGCCCTCTGCAACAGGCTGGACCCATGTTCATTGACTAGGAGTCCAACAAACACTTTGGACTCCTAGACACCCCATCTTTAAGAACAGAATCTCAAAAACTCTCTAGGAATGCTAATCATGCCTATCACAGTTTAAGACTAATGTAGAATAATGGTTTCCCACTAATTGCAGGTATCGTGCTTACTTTGAGTGTGCACTTTCTGGATTTGCAGCATTTGAAAATGTGCAGTGCTTACCATGGAGCAAACATGTTGTGCAAGAGTGAGTGTTGCCGGGAAATATATTTGCACGATGGCCAATAGTATTAATTAAATGCATCCAATGTATGTGTGTGGGTATTTGGGTCCTGTCTGCTACATGGGTGACCCATTCATACATTTTGTGCACTGCCGCTCTATGTGCAACAAAATGTGCATAGCCAAAGTAATTTGTGCTAAGCTGCACATCATGCAAACAGATAAAAAAAAAAGTATAAAAATAGTATTAGTTGCAATGTGGAAAATCAAACTATGACATACACAATAGAAACTATTAGTACACATGAGATATGACTACATAGGTCTGGATCCCGACTCTCACTGGAATGTACTGTCACAAAACAGAAGGGGGATTTATCCATCTTTGCCCCACAAAAATCTTTGCAGAAAATATGACATAATTCCTCACACAACCAAGTGCAACTGAATGTATACTATGAAGGCATGACCTGATATTTGTAAATGTGTTAAATGTAATATATTTAGATGTGGTACACTTACTGGTCACACAACCTGCTATGATTATTCCTTGCAAATATACAGCTGTGTCCTACATTTTTGAGTTTCTTGCTCATTCATCAGTTATCTGACCAGTATTCAGAGATATGCAGTGTATATGCCAGCCTATATAATTTACCTAAAATGTGTGAGGACATTCACTGAGGACAATATGATATGCCATTACCATCAAATTAATCGAAGTTTGAATGCCACAAGCAAGCATAGACTGCTGTTTTGGGGGTGGAGAGCAAAGGTGGGTTCTTGTCATGGAACATGCAAGAGTATATTGTTCTTTCAAGGGGGGTGGACACAGGCTGGGCTACTGTTATGGCACAAACAAGGCTAAGTTGCTCTTGTTACTCTCCTTATTTTGCATCTTGCTGGTTTGATTTTGTGAGTGTGGTGAAGCCAGAAACTGATATGTGTCCCACTACTTTCAAACTTCTCTGTTATAATTTCCTATATCAAAGGTATGTTGATAAACTAAGGGCATGCTGTGATCATCATTACTTTAGGAAAGTATCAATGTGTCAATGTTTGAGGCCTGAGACCTACTACTTGCAAATGGATGTATACAAGACAAGTAATTCTGCTGTCACATGTAACAATTTCTGTACAACTCTCCCTCCTTGTAGTTGCTTACTGTACCAAGTGATGAAATACAAGGACATGTCATAATATTATTATACAGTACAGTACATGTTCAGGACTTACCTTGTAAATGCAGCAGTTGACATGGTGTTAGTTCAGGGCTGACTGTGATGGAAGCAGTACACAGCCAATACATTGGGAGGTAAAGACTGTGGCTCTGAGTTTAAGCCAGCAGAGGTTGTAGTGTTCCTGTATTATGTCCGTGTCCACCCTGTAGCACTCTACAATATCCATGTCATGTATGATTTGCATACCTCTCAAGTGTACCTCATTACGAGGAACCTACCTCATTTGGGGTCTTAAAAAGTTCATGTTCCTCGAACTTCCTCAAAGTTCCACATTGAAAGAGTCTGTCACACATTCAGTGTTAGGAATTTTTTTAAGTGAAATCCATGGTAAATAGAAATTAATCATATTAATTCATTAAAGGATCTTCTTTATAAGCAAAATCAGCATATTTTAACCATCCTATTACCTTCCTAGTTGAAGTTGTTAGCAAGCTGAATCCAAGATGGCGGTCGTCTAGTGTGCACCCTATACGTGTTGCTCCTCAAACATCGACTATCACCGACAGTTAAAAAAAGCTTTTAAGATAGGTGTTTCCACAGTTCTTGGAGCTAAAAAGAAATCGGAAACCTCAATACCAAGACTTGGCCTTTTTTTTGCAGTAATTAATAAGTGAAATTCTCTATTTTTATATAATTTAACTTTTCTTGGCCTTCGAGGCCTGTACCATGTGCCTACAAGTGACTGTTACTTTTATTTCGACCCTACTGATACATTTGTGCTCAGGCATGGCTGGTAACTCTGATAATATGGAGACACAAACCACAAAGGCCAAATTCTCTTCATTGTTATCTCCTGAAAAAGAAGCAGGTTCCAAAAGGCTTAGAACCACCAAACAAGTCGTTGAAAATACTAAAGTTGGCGCCAAAGAGAAAAGTGACCCAAATTTCCATCTTGAAGATCTGAAAATGGCGCTACAACCTATTCATACAGCCATTCAAGGTTTTGCAGACCAACTTGCAGACTTTGGCAAATCTTTAAAACATATAACCAAAAGGTTAGATATTATCGAAAGTAAAAATCACTCTTATGAAATACAAATAGAAACTATTAACAAAGATTTGCGGGCTAAAGATATCTTGATCACTGAAATGCAGAATAAACTGATAGACTTAGAGGCAAGAAGTCGCCGAAACAACATAATAATAAGAGGTTTGCCTGAAATTTATGATACACAAAACTTACTAAAGATCACCAAACAGATCTATCAGGTACTATTAGATCTAGATAGTAACACTGAAAGTCTAGTAGTGGAAAGGGCGCACAGAGCCCTACGATCTCGTCAGGTTACTTCTTCACCTAGGCTTATATATACCAAGTTATTGAATTACCAAGACACTCAGAAAATATTAGAAGCAGCCAGAAAGCAAAGAAACTTCGAATGGAACAAGCACAGGCTATCTTTTTCAAAGGATTTACCACCTCAAATCAAAACCAAACTAGCCCCATATTGTACGGACTTAATTAAAAGAGGTGTCAAATTTCAGATGCGATACCCCAATACGCTATCCTTTACATATAATGACATAAGATATACAGCTAGCACCTCGCAAGAAGCGAAAGACATATTTCTAAAATTATTCAAAGTAGTACCTGATGCAATTTTAAAGGTCAAATAACAGTCAATGCATCTGTATGGCTTAACTGCTTACTCAAAAAACAAAAAGTACAGTTTTGTACCTACCATAAATGTAGATGTTCGAAGATCCACATTGCTGCAGTCCTAACAATTGGGTAGTCCGCTGTCCTCGGTCGGCCCGAATATCAAAGTATAAGGCTGACGTCGGTCAGGGCGCATTTGACTGACGTCAGTACGTCAGGGTACAAATGTGCATGACCGACGTCATATCCTCAGTCTTTTCTTGCCCCAGATGTCAGAAGACCCTAAAAAGAAAGGTCAAAACCAAAAGACAGCAAACAACCAACCAACCACCCTTGCACTAACTATAGTACAATATATACAATATACACAAAATGTACAACCCAACCCACACAACCACCTCTAACAACAGAGGGAAGGAGGGAGGGATTGGACTGCAGCAATGTGGATCTTCGAACATCTACATTTATGGTAGGTACAAAACTGTACTATGTTCTTCATCTCACATTGCTGCAGTCCTAACAATTGGGTAGAATCCCAAAGCAGAGGTAAGGGAGGATGGCTAACTACAAGGAAGCAGGAGCTGCCAAAATGCCCTGCAAAACAGCAGTGGCAAAACCAGCCCTAGACTTAGAGTAAAGTGGCAGGTGATAATGCTTAGAGAAAGTATGTACAGAACTCCAAGTAGCTGCCTCCAAAATATCCTTGGTTGCCACTCCCTCAAAAAAAGCAGTTGAAGTGGCAGTAGCCCTAGTGGAATGAGGCCTAATCCCAGCTGGAATCTCCTTGCCATGATGGGAATAACAGAAAGCAATGCAAAACCCAATCCACTTAGAAATAGTTTGTTTTGATACAGGCTTGCCCTGAGAGCTCAAAGCAAAAGAAACAAACAACTGCTGAGACTGCCTGAAACCTTTAGTTCTGTCCAAATAATAACGCAACTGCCTGTGGACATCTAAAGTGTGCAAAATCTTTTCCCTTTTATTTTGGGGATTTGCTTAAAAGTAGGCAAATGAATAGTTTGGTTCAAAGCCACACTAGAAACCACCTTAGGCATAAAGGAAGGATTAGTACGTAATGATACCCTATCCTTATGGAAAATCAAGAAAGGCTCAACTGCCATAAGGGCCTGTAATTCAGAAACCCGTCTTGCAGAGGTAATGGCCAACAAAAAAGCAGTTTTCCATGATAAATACTTCAACTCGGCAGTAGCTGCAGGCTCAAAAGGTTGTAGAGTGAGTTTCTCCAACACAAAATTGAGATCCCAAGCAGGAGTAGGAGCTCTTCGTGGGGGTCTTATATTCTTTGCCCCTCTAAGAAATTGCTTGAACAAAGGATGAGAAAACAATGGTGGGTTGCAATCATAGTGAGCTGAAATTGCTGCAGCATGAACTTTAATAGAAGAGAAAGACAAACCTTTGTCTAGTAACTCAGTAAGATATTGAAGAGCCACACACAAATTAGGCTCAGAAACATCAAAATCTTTTGCTGCACTCCAAAACAAAAATCTCTTCCATTTGTCTGCGTACACTTTCCTTGTACTAGGCCTCCTAGCTTCCAAGATAACATTCAAAACTTGCTGAGGAAGTGGAGGCCCACTATGGTTCAAAACAGAATATGCCAGGCTGTTAGGTGCAGAGAGTGAAGCTTGACATTTAGCAAATGGCTGTCCTCCTGCGACAACAGGTGTGGAATCGAAGGCAAAGGCCATGGAGGCTTCCATACCAGACTTCTCAGTAATGGGTACCAGTGTTGTCGAGGCCAATCCGGAGCTATTAAGATCATCCTTGGCTTGTCCTGTCTGACTTTCAGAAGTACCTTTGGGAGGAGAGGCAGAGGTGGAAAGGCATACACATGAAGATTGCTCCAATTGAAAGAAAGAGCATCCACTCTCCAAGCTGTGGGATGAAACCTTTTTGTGCAAAACTTTGGCAGCTGATGGTTCAGTGGAGAAGCGAACAGATCTATGTCTGGAGTTCCCCATGACACTGTCAATTTCTGAAATACATGAGGATCTAATTTCCACTCGTGGGGATCCATAATTCGTCTGCTCAACACATCTGCTAAGGAGTTCTGTGCTCCTGGCAGAAACCTTGCCTGAAGATTGAGCTGTAAACTGAGAGCAGTCTCCCACAAAATCATTGCTTGCCTGCATAGAGGATAAGAATGCGTTCCCCCTTGCTTGTTGATGTACCACATGACAGTTGTGTTGTCTGTTAGAATCAACACCTGCCCTGGAAGAAGTAATTCCTTGAAAGCAATTAATGCAAACTGGACTGCTAACATCTCCTTCATGTTGATATGTAGATGTTGTAGTCTGACAGGCCACTTGTTTTGTATCCACTTTCCATTGAGATGAGCTCCCCAAGCTTTGTCTGAGGCATCTGTCGTTAAAATCTGACTCGCCTCTGGCCGGGTCACAGAGAGTCCCTTGTTTAGGTGACATTCCTGAGCCCACCACAAAAATTCCTTTTGAATGCAAGGTATTATTTGAATGACAGTGTCTAGATCCTGGCAGTGCTGTGTCCATACATTTTGAGATACCATTGTAGCTTCCTCATATGCAGTTTGGCATTGGGAAGCACCAGAATACAAGATGCCATGAACCCTAAGGCTTGAAGGACTGTCCTTGCAGTCAGCCCGGACTGATGAGATAGTTGATGGAAGTAAAGGGATAGACTCTTTTGTTTGTCCGGGGTTAAAAAGGCCATCTGGGATGCTGTATTCAGTCTCACACCCAGAAAGCACATGTCTTGAGAGGGTACTAGACTGGACTTTATTTCATTCACAGAATACCCTAGGCATCTTAGCACTGCTATCACATATTCCAAATGATGAAGGAGCTCTTCTCTTCCTTGAGCCAGAATTAGGCAGTCGTCCAAATAAGGATAGATCTGTATTCCTTTTAGTCTGAAGAAAGCTATCACTGGAGCCAGAATTTTCATGAACACTCTGGGCGCAGTAGATAAGCCAAAGGGCAATGCAGAGAACTGATAGTGAGAAGTCCCAGCTCGAAAACGCAGATACTTTCTGCAACTTAGTCTGATAGGAACATGAAGGTAAGCCTCCTTGAGATCCAAAGTTACCATCCAATGATCTTTGCCCAGCAGAGGTAAAAGCTGCTGCAACGTCAACATTTTGAACTTGGGAATGTCCAGATAAGTGTTGAGGATAGATAAATCCAAAATTGGTCTCCACGTGTTCCCCTTCTTTGGTACTAGGAACAGGCGAGAATAAAATCCTAGGCCCACTTCTGGCAGAGGGACCGGCTGTATGGCCCCTAGTCGGAGCAACAGAGAAACCTGCTTGTGAGCCTCTATTCTTTGTTGAGGAGGAACGTCTGGCATGCCTGTGAAAGGAGGCAAGGTATGGAAATAAAACCTGTAGCCGTGGTGTATGATATCCAATACCCATCTGTCTTGGGTAATTAAACTCCAATTTTCTTTGAAAAGTGCCAACCGCCCCCCAAAGGTGCTGCCAGACGAGCAGGCTCTGGCAGCTGAAAAGGTAGGTCATTGGGTCTGCTTACGAAAGGACTGACCCCTGCCCTCACCCAAAGCCTGTGCAGGAGAACTTCCTGTTCTAGGCCTGAAAGAGCCCTGAGCTCTGCCCTTACCACGTCTAGATCTACCCCTAGACTGGGAATCATAAGAAGGATACGTCCACCCCTTAGTAGGCCAATTTCTACTAAACTTTGGAGGCTGGACTTGCAAAAAATCTTTAACAGTCTGCATAGACTTAGCCTTGTCTTCCATTTTCTTTAAAACTGTCTCAACAGGAGGACCAAACAACACGTCAGATTGTAAAGGAGCATCTAAAATCCTTGTTTTAACATGTTCAGACAAATTCTGATCCCTCAGCCAGGCGTGCCTGCGAAGAACTGACCCAGTGGCAGCCACCCTAGATGAGGCCTGTACAGCATCAAAACCACATTGCAAAGAATGCTTACCCACCTGTTCAGAAACGTGCACTAAATCTTGCAACTCCTTACAATCAATACCTACTGCCAGAGCATCAACCTTAGATTTCAATTGTGAAAGGAGATAATTTTGGTATTTCAACATGTGAAACTGGCAATTCAGAGCCCTCATAGCAAGAGTGGAAGAAGTATAGACTTTCTTGCCCCATCTATCCAAGGCCCTAGCCTCCTTGTCTGCAGGAACCGAATTCTTAACAACAGAAGCCTTAACACCTTTAGGCCCATGGCTAACAGTTTCTGGGTCTGCCCTAGGACTCTTAAAAAGATACTTATGAGCTTCAGGCACCCTGTAATACCTATCCGGCTTAACAGGAGCAGGAGGCAAAGAATCAGGATTAAGAGAAGCTTCCAAAAAAACATCTTCCACTACAGTCAAAACAGGAGGTATAGCCAAAGGCCTATGCTGGGGTAACAACAGAAATTCCCTAAGCCTTTTTCTGGAATCAGAGAAGTCCTGACCTTCCCACTTAAAATGCTCCCGCATGGAATGAAGAGTTTCTGAAAAGAAAAATCCTCAGGGGAGTAGCAGAAGGAGTAGAATCATCCACATCAGAATCAGAATAAGGAGAGTACTCCTGCAAGTCTTCAGCCGAAGACTCTGAAACATCTGAAGCCTGCTCAAAACCCCCAGCTCAGGCTCCACCCTAGGCCGCTTATGAGGAGGGGCATAGAACCCCTAATCAAAGTAATCAAATCTTCTGCCATTTTAAGCATATGCTTCTTGGGCACAGTACCTGAAGAGCTAGGGGTAACACTAACTGAAGCTAAACCTGGCCTGCCCCTGGGGGAAGCCTTGGAAACAGAAGGAGAGGGCCTAGCCACCTTAGGAAGGGAGGGGAGTATAGTAACATGAGAAGCCCCCTCAGCCTGACTAGTCTCTTGAGAGGCCACATCTTGTAATAACAAGGTCTCCCCCTGGGAACACAAAGAAACCTCCGGTGGAGCCACCGGCTCCACCGACACCTCTAAAGAACCGGCGTCTGGTACAGATAGTTCTTCAAGCCTAGGCTTAACTGCCTTGTCCTTGCGTTTCTTTGAAGAAGCGGGCGTCGGAGCATCCAACGGCATTTTATAGTTACACCGCTTCCCAAAGACCAACCTCGCACAATCCAACCGCCTCTTTATAGTGCGTTTATTAAATCTAGCACAAGAGCAACAGCCAACAACGTCGTGCTCAGGCCCTAAGCAAGGAATACACAAAGTATGATAATCTTTATGCGGTATCTGTTTCCCACAAGAAATGTAATTATTAACTTTTTCTGACATCCGGTAAATGACTGAGGCAAGAAAAAACTAAAATATTCCCCAACGGGGTACTTAGCCAACTTTGAACCCGGTCTGAAACTTCTAAATCGAAAAATCTCAGAACGCCAACCGGCACTTGCAATACTGCTTCTGCATCGGACCATGCGGCAAAAAAGACGGAGGATATGATGTCGGTCATGCGCATTTGTACCCTGACATACTGACGTCAGTCAAATGCGCCCTGACCGACGTCAGCCTTATACTTTGATATTCGGGCCGACCGAGGACAGCGGACTACCCAATTGTTAGGACTGCAGCAATGTGAGATGAAGAACATCTACTTTTTGAGATGCTGCTTTAGCATGTCTTCAAGTATAAGTGGATATTTACAAAATATACATTGCAATAGGCAAACTCTATAAGCATCTTATGGTTCATTTTCTTTTAACCAATCACTTATACTTTATGACGGCTTCTAGCTGTCAAACCCTTGGGGAACCTTCGATCTAGGAATACAGTTGCGCATAAGACTCACTACGTGAGCACCAGTCAGTCATACATATCAAAGAGTGTATAGAGACTCTAATAAATGGTTATCGACTCAGTAATAGTATGAAATTCACTGACCTGTTATGTCATATGAATATGAATATTTACTCCTAAGCAGATCATTTTGTGCTATAGTTGTAGCACAGACAAGTTCTTTAAACCTGTCAATAAAGGGAGACTTTCAGATGCTATTAGCATAACAAATGAAGCTCAACCTTATCCGCGTCTCATTAGACTTCCGGTTTGGCGTAACTGGATTGTATTCCATTGTTTAGCTTATTCTACTAATTTTGCTTGTCTCAACTAAAATGGCAAATGAAATGCAAGGATGTCACAATTACACAGACTTAAGGCTATGTGGTCTCGGAAGACTAGTTGATCAGTACTCGTCTCAGATACAGTACAACTGAATATTTTGAATTCCCCTCAACATTCAAACCACCCTGGTTTGTTTAGAACTTATACTTTTGGTCTGACATAATTTCTAAAGTTTTATAAATTACTTTATTTTACTGATGACATTCCGGTCATGTTTTCACACAAATTGTTATACTAATTCTCTAGCTGACTTTTCTACAGACTCTTATTGATTACTGGCTCTTAGTTATGTTAATTAGCTATATTAATTTTAATCAGATCATATACTGACTTTTTGTTTACAAATAGACATAATGGTGATATTTAAAATATGCCATACTAAACATATTTATACTATTTTAAAATGCCATATTTAGTAGGTCAGTCATATATTATATTTTATTTATCCAGGAACATATATAGCTCAATTATCCTAAATATAGCTTTAATTTTTATATATAATACCTGGTCAATGTTACTGTTTTGCTACTTTGCATACTTTTACATGGAATATATAGGGGCAGAGAATATGCAGTATTATAGGGTCATAGAATGACAGCTATCTTGTTTATTCTAGTTTTGTATATATGTATAGTTTTACCAAACATAGTAATAGTCCTTTTTAGGACTTCATTTAAGTTTGATATAGTTATTTTGTTAATTATGTTAACCAAAACTACTTATTTGATACATCTCTATATTCCTTCTTTAGAAAGGGGTGGGTGGGCAGGCACCGGGGTATGTAGGAAGGAATATTGTGAGATCTATATAACAGTTTTTCTGGGAGGCATCAATGTACAATACTATAAATGTAATGGGGCTAAGTCTTACATTTACTATTACATCTTGTCAAATATTAGACAAGCTTTGTATATCTATAATTATTTAAGGGAATGACTTTAAATATTGACTCATGGAATGTGAGAGGGTTACATAACAAGAACAAGAGATCCTTATTATTTCACCTATTATTTAAATCCAAGGCTAATATATGCTTTTTACAATAAACACATTTAACTAGAGAAGACTGGGATAAGGAAAAAAATAAGAAATGGATCAAAATGGTAATAGCAGCTGGTAATAGCTCGAACTCAAGAGGGGTGGCCATTATAGTTAAAAACAATTTTCAGGGGACTATTACTGATGTGAAACATGATGTAAATGGAAGATGGTGTTATACTATCTCCTGTCTTCATAACATAGATAAACCAATCATATTTTTTAACCTTTACGGTCCTTGTGAACAACAGCATATTTTCTTCTTACAGATTTATAATATTCTCTCCTCTTTTAAAGACCATTATTTTATTATAGGGGGAGACTGGAATGCTATCATTAATCCTGATACTGACCGCACTAGTAGATCCCCCTCGTATAATTACCAAGCATCCATCGCTCTGGAAGAAATAATGCTGGACCTTAACCTTATAGACCCTATTTCTCTCATAACATATTCTGACAGAAAGGATATCTATACATACTACTCAAAATGTTATAAGGCATGGTCAAGATTAGATTTTTTTCTTATTTCTAATTCTTTATTACATATGAAAATTGATTATTCCCTAGAGCCCAGATTTCTTTCCAATCACTCTAGGATATCTCTCGGGATTAGTTTGGTTCCAAATATATCACGTGCATCTTCATATAATAGTTGGTCACTGAATAACAATTTGCTTTCAAACAAAAATATACACAAATTAATAACTGAAATAATACGGGAAACATACCTTAATCTGGACACATCGGATATTCCACTAGATATACAATGGGCTGCATGTAAAGCTATCCTCAGAGGTATGTTAATTAATAAGGCATCATATGTTAAAAAACAACATAGAAACAAAGAATTACAACTAAAATTAAAAATTCAAACCTTGGAAAATCAGTACAGACTAAATCCTAACTCCTCCTCATATGAACTAATATTAAATTCCCAGAAAGAACTACATTTATTACATCAACATAATCTTACTATATCAGAACAAAGGCTCTTAGCTACATATTCTGAATGGGCACAAGTTCAGAATAATTAAAAACAACCAAACCCTTCCTAGAATTTCGCCAATACAGTATAAAAACAAGATCTACAATACTGATTTGGAAATTATGCAGCTTTTTACATCCTTGTTTTCAGAGGTATACTTTAAGGAAAATAACCCTAGGATTAAACAACACGTAGATGGTTTTGCATCCTCTATTAGATTTCCTAGACTGAATGAACAACAAAAGAACGCACTCTCTGCCCCATTGACTCTTCCAGAAATATCAGAGGCCATTGACAGGCACAAGACTAGCAAATCTCTGGGTCCAGATGGTTTTACACCTGAATTTTTTAAAACCTATACATCTGTGCTTACACCCCTTCTTCTAAAAATTTTCAACTACATAAGGATATATGGTATATCAGACTTGCACTGGAACACCTCAAAAACCATTCTAATCTTGAAAAATAACAAAGATAAAACTGATCCTAACAACTATAGACCTATTTCCTTGATTAACATTGATATTAAAATCTTAGCTTCTTTACTTGCATGTAGACTGAAAAACATCTTACCATTCTTGATCTCTTCGGACAAAGCGGGCTTTATGTCACATAGACATGCATGGGACAATACCTTGACAATAGACTCTCTTATACATTTTACTAAAAGTGACATAAATCCGCTATACGCACTGATCCTTGACGCCTCCAAGGCTTTTGATAGAGTTAATTGGGATTTTCTTTTTCATATTATGTCCTGCTTCAATATACCTACTACTTATATAGATTTGATTAAAATCCTATACAAAGATTCCTCTACCTTTTTATACATTAATAGAAACACATCCAAATGCATAAAGATCACCAATGGTACAAGGCAAGGATGCCCATTATCTCCTTTTCTCTTTAATTTATATATAGAACCACTGCTACTGTATATAACACAAAACACCTTTCACAGGATTCCTAAAATTCTTAACACCAAAGTGCTTCTATATGCTTTTGCAGATGATCTAGTGTTATACTTCCAAACACCTAGCACAGACCTTTCAAAATTAATCAACTCTATCGACAGATTTTCAGAGGCTTCAGGCTATCAGATTAATACACAAAAAACACATATTTTTCCCATAAATCCACTTGCCCACAAACCATACTTATTCCCTAACTCCGTTTTCCGGATAGCCCAGGACATCAAATATTTGGGGATCCTAATAGACCACAATGGTCTTTCCACATTTCAGAGCAATTTGGCTAGAGTATGGTCATCTATACTACTTGATTTGAATAGATGGAAATTGCTAAATGTATCACTTCTATCAAAAGCAGCAATAATTAAAATGAATATACTCACCAGATTGCTATTTCAATTTAATGCTGTGGATAAGATAATTCCTAAATCTTTTTTTTCCAAAATCAATAAAGTATTAGCCAGCTTCTTATGGTTTCCTAAATCAGTTAGAATTTCTTACACCAATTTAATCTCTCCTAAAAGCAAGGGTGGTCTAGGTCTTCCGAACTTTTATCTTTATTATTTGATTATTTCGGCTAATAAACTATTATCTATTTTGAATATTAATGATGAGAGATATAATCATTATCCTATTTGGACAAAATTATGGTACCAATACATTCTAACCAAAAATATCAATCCATCAGCTCTTCCTTTTCTTTCTATAGAAGTCATAAATATTTTAAAAATTCCTAACTCCTTAAAACAAAAAATCAGCGCTTTTCAAGAGCTGTTGAAACTCATTAATCTAGACAATACATCTCAATTAATACAACCCCTATACTTAAATCCTAATATTAATATGGACAACGTACCTATTAACCTTTCAAATTTTCCTCTGATCAAAAACCTTACTGTCTGGGACCTGATGCAACACAAAGATGAAACTCTCACCAATATATGCAAAACTCTTAATGTTAATGCTAAATATATAACTATTTTACGTCAATTGAGAGAAATAGTCAAGGTCAAATTTGTTCACATCAAGACAGACAAACAGGATCTCACAAATTATGAGGTGGTTATACAAACCCTTACACTTCCAGAGAAAATGTTATCTAAATCTTATAATCTTATAAATCAGATAACTCATAATACAGATTGTCTCTTTTCTAAATACTGGGACAAACATAACCCTCATATATCTGTAAATCAGAAACTCTCAGCTATCAAAAATACACTGGCTCACTCACCTTTCAAAAAACTTTTTTACACTCAACTAATGATCAATAATAATGCATATTACACTCCTTCTAAACTTAATAGATTTGATGCCAATAAATCGGCCTCATGTTCTTGCTGTTTTCACCCTAATGCAAATCTTCTACATATTTTATGGTCTTGTCACCATTCATACAAACTTTGGACTTCTCTAAAAGTCCGTTTACAGAAAATGGGATATCATAAATCCACTCTATCCTGGGAGGTTGCAATACTACATATACCCAATACTTACCTTTCAAAACTGGATACACAAGTGCTAATTTACATATGCTGACTTATAAAACTCTACATTACCCAAAACTGGTTAGATCGTACTAAACTGAATTGGAATAATTTTAAAACTCTGGCTTGCTCATATATTATTGCACAGAAAACATTGGTGAAAAGTCCCAAGAAGTTGACTCAAATCAATAAAGCTGTGGAAAAAGTTTTACATATTATTAATAGTGAATAATAGGCTATCCTCCTTTTGGGATTCTTAGAACCCAGTCACCTTTATACTCACATACCTGCTCTCAATTAGATTTGTACCTATACTGCTATGCCTCTTGGTTGACACTTGTACACAATGTATATAGTTATTGTATATTCTATGGTATTATTGAGATAGAATATCTACTTTACATAAGCTCTGTTACCATAACTATCTCCTAACTCTTCATACTCAATATGTATTATAGTTTTGATGTTGTAGTGTTTGTATCTCAATATTCAAAACTCAATAAAAAGTTTTTTGAAAAAAAAAAGTTGTTAGCAAGCCATTAGTATGTGTTCCACATTTTGCCCATTTGTTCCACATTATAAAGGAGAGTGTTCCTCATTTTGGAGATGGAAGGTTGAGAGCTATGTTTTGATAAGATAAATGTGGCCTGAAAACTCTTCTCTGTCTAGGCCTAGGCCTATTGCCAGCAGCAGCAGCAGCATTGCCTGCAGCATGTAGCACATACAAATGGAGTTAAGCAGCAGCTCCTAACATTCTGTCTATGCAGACTTTCTGTGTCTGTACTCCACTATTTTTGAAATCCAAAGGAAAAACCAAGATGGAGTCTAAACTGTTGCTTTATAACTTTGTGAATAGCTGCACCAGATTGGTTGATTAGCATGCAGTTCAGCTGCTTAAACTGTAATTAGCATCTCTGAAACACAGCCTAGACAGATGCAGTCCATTAATCTATTCAGTTATGAAAAGGCAAATGTGTAGCTAGCCAAACTGATGGTGAGGATACTTGCTACATGTTCAGCAAAGCAAATTATTTTCCTTGCTATCTTTACAGAGGAGTACTGAGCTCCAGAAGGTATGCTTTCATTTTTTTACCTACATAATGCATATGCTGGAATGAACAATGTGAAGGAAAGCCTTTTACACTGTTATCTGTATGTATTAGTTAGAAGCATACTGACGGCACGGCCATGTTTGTCAAGCCATTTCAGAGGTACAAATGTCTGACAATACATGACAATTGTTAGATGTGTGATACATATTTACAAATGTCTCAGGGACAGGTGCTTTAAATGCATGTTTAGCATTTCCACTGTGTTTTATTAGCAAAATGGTTCATGTGCCTGTTCTTTAGTGGGTGGGAGAAGCAAATAGAAGTTGCTTTTATGTCACAAACTAGAATGGACTATTATTTTGGGGGGTAGCACAATTGAGTTAGAGACACAATTGAGAGCACCACTCTATGGGTACGTAGCCTGTGGAGAGAATGAGTTCGAACAGTGTGTTTAGGTGAGGGATTAGTTTGTCTTTAAGTTCATGTAGGATGCTGCCTGGGACACCGTCTGGTCCCATTGATGCTGTGTTTTTGGCTTTGGAGAGGGCTATTTTAACCTGAGTGTCTGTGATTTCAGGGGCTCTACAGTCTTCTGGTATGGTTATGGGCCCTTTTGGGGGAGTCAGGGGAGTGAAGTTTGCACTGAACCTGTCTGCCAGGATGTTGGCAATATCAGTTAGTTCAGTGTGTTTTGTGCCATTCTGCACTAACTCCGAGAAGATCTGAGCATTGCCACTTAGATTCTTGACATAGCTAAAGAATGCCTTGTGGTTATCTTTGGAGTCCTTGGCAAGTTTTCTTTCAAAGATCGCCTTGGATGATTTTATGAGGGATCATAGTTTCTTGCTGATAATGATAGGGGATGCCTTCCCTTCTTGGGATTTTACTCTTTTCTGTACTAGTGTCCACCTTCTGTTGTATAGCTTGTTTATGGCAGGGGTCCGCTAGACTGTTTTCCTTTTCTTAGAGGAGTGAGTCTTGGTTTTGCTTGGGATAGCACAATCCACGCATTCTTGTAGGTGCCCATAGAATGCATTAGTAAAGGATTTTGCAGCTTGGACATCGTTATCCTTTAGCATGGGGCTTTGAAACTTTCCACCTCCGTCTTAAGTAACGTGAAGTTTGCTTTTGAAAAGTTTTTCATGGTGGTTTCCTTGTCTGGGGGTGGGGCAGAATGTGGATTTCCAAAGTGATTTGTTCATGGTCAGATCTAACCAGCAAAGGGTTGACCTCCGGTGTGGAACACCAGTCGCCCATGTTGGTGATGACCAGGTCCAACCTGTTGTCGCCTTTGGTGGTAGTGTTGACCACTTGTTCCAGGGAATTTGAGTTTATAAATTCTAGGAAATGTTGGGCAAGGGAGTTAGTACTTGAGTAGTTCTCCCAGTTAATGTTTGGGTAGTTGAAATCACCCAATATTAGGGTGTTTGGTAGGACCTTTATTTTACCCAGTGTTTCCAGAAATGTGGAATGGGGGTCCTGGGACATGGTGGGTGATCTGTAGCAAGCTACAGTTTGAATTGCAGTTTTTCCCATTGTTAGTTGCACGTGGATAATCTCTGAAGCATTGTGCTGTGTCACTAACCTGGAGGTGTGGGTATCCTTGATGAATATGTATACTCCCCCGCCTTTTGTATTTTGGTCCGGGTTCTGTGGCCGAAATGTATTGTTTGAGCTGTAGCCTGGTAGTGCTGGAGTGCTCTCTGGAGCCTTAAACCAGATTTCTCTTACTGCACATATATCAATTTTCTCCATATTGAGGAGTGCCTTGAGTGCATGCATTTTGAGGTTTAGACTTCAGGCATTGAGTAGTATTACCCTCAGATTTTTGTTACTTGTGCTATTTACAGTGGTGGGTTTGTCTTTTGAGCCTTGCCTAAAAAGGCACTATGGGGGTGGCAAGAGCCTTGGCCAGTATTCAAAAGCCTAAGGGTGACAGGTGCAAGCTGCCTCTAGTGAAGCAGCGTGGCTTGTCGAGCATGTCATCCCAGGCAGACACTGGATCCCCTTCGAACGACACCAGAAACTTAGTCAGTTGTTGAAATTGATAATTTTTTCTTTATACCGTGGTATCATTCTTGGTGAGGGCAGGATGCTTCTCAGGGTCAGGGTCATACCGGCCTGGGCTACATGATCAGGGAGCTCTTCCATGTCTCTTTTCATGTAGTCCAGGGAGGTACGGCTCAGGTCATTCACACCAACATGGACAATGACAGAATCATATTTGTACTTGTTCTGGAGTGACCTGAGTGCTTGTGTTATGTGGTGGATCCTGACAACCGACAGGCAGCTAACAGTTACCTTCTTATTCAGCCTAGTGAGTGGGACGTCAGTGTGCCTGACTATAGAGTCACCTATTACTAGTATGTTGGATATGTTATTTTGCCTTGAGGACTATGATTGTGTGGCACATTGGTTTTGTAAAGTATGTGTTTCATGGTTTGTGTTGGGGGGTGGACGTTGCTTGGATGTCTGCTTTGGGGGGCTCTGTTGCTTTTGCAGATTTTTATTTAGAGCTTCCGAATATGTTTTCGTGTATTTACATGTGTTTTTTGCTGGTGCTGGTTTAATGGGTCTATGTGAGACTGGTGGTGTGATGCCAGTATTTCCCTTCTCCTCTTGACTATCTGATCCAGTCTTGGGTGGAGAGAGCTTATCCTCCAGTTTGACTGTATTATTGCATCTCTCGCATGTATTAGTGTTTGGTGGTAGGAGGAGAGAGTTGTCTGTGTACATGAAGCAGTTGTAACATTGCCTCAAAATGCCCAGATTCACCAGTTGGACAGGAAAGCGCACCTGAAACTGCCCTTTGGACATGCCTGGATAGGTACAGTAAACTGTTTTATTGAATGGCTAGTAAGGTCGAATAGAGAGCCTTGTCCTTCTGTAGTGCTAGGGTTTATAAGTGCTTGCTATGAGTTTTGAGCAAGTGCCAGGCTGAGAAATGAATGGCTTGACTGCTTAAGTTGAAAGTTTGTCTAGTTCTAACAGAAAAATTGAAGAGGAGACTTTGTGGAGCTGGGAATAGTTATACCCAAGCTAACCGGCGCTGCCCGGCATGCAAAACTGGGCAACTGCCCAGCTCGCAAAACCGGGCAAATGCGGTTTTTATAGCAGGGAAATGAAAGAGATAGAAATTAGCCCAAAATGGCCAATAAACTACTACTTTCTGGGCTGAAACCACTCCTCCAGGGACAGATAGGCTGCTCAAAGCTCCCCTCTCTCGCAGGTGAACAGAGAAACTTCCTTCTATCCAAGTAAGGTATGGGCAAACACAGAGATTTGTAACACAGCCCTGAATTCAGCACTAACCTGAAAACTGGACCATGCTAGTTTAGAAAGGCAAGAAACAAGTATATATATATATATATATATATATATATATATATATATATATATATATATATTTATATATATATATTTTTTTTCCAGAAAATAAAGCAGATACAATAAAAAAACACTTTTAATGCGCATAAAAGATGCTTATTGTTATATATCTCAGTTCAGAGCTGTAGTCAATACCCCTAATAATAAAGTAGGAAGAAACACAAATACAGTAAAAGCAGATGAATAAAGTGCAATTTCTATATATATATATATATATATATATATATATATATATATATATATATATATATATATATATATATATACACATATATAAATATAAAACAATAGAAAAACAACAAACAAATTACAACATTACCCAATTAACCAAAAAAAAAAAAACTGAGCCCCGCCCCGCACAGTCTTCAAGAATCACAAGTTGCACACTCCCGCTACTAAGGTGCAGGGGAACCTTCTCCAAAAAAGATGGCCTGGATCAGTGCTCAAGTTATACAAACAAAGCTAGATTCAGCAGGCTTGAATCTGGTCCTATGCTATAGCAACAAGACACACCAATTTCAGAAAGAAATTGTTCGAATAAGCAGGCACAATAAACCTGTAACCAGAAATTCCCAGCTCAGAAGGGCAGAATCCAGTCTCTCCTCCCACAAGAGTGCAGACCACAAACCTTCTTAATGTAGAAGTAATGTAGAATTGCACCCAGTATGCCCACACTACTTCTACATATGTATGGCTACTAATACCCTTTGTCTGTGTATATGTGTATGTACCCATATATCCCATATATCTTATATATATATATATATATATATATATATATATATATAAATATTGATTTATAGATATATATATATATATATATATATATATATATATATATATATATATACCTGCACATGATTGTCAATGTATGGATGTGCGTGCATATCTGTACCATTGTAATGTGCACCCCTTCAACATAATACATTCCCTGCGGTACAATGGCCTATCTGCATGATATGTCACAGATATTGCCCTGACATGTACAGGTGACTTAGATTACTGTTGGAGCATTATAGATGTGTTGTGGTGGGTCTTGCCGTCAAGTACTGCATGTGCTGGATATTGGATTGCGCAGCATATCCATTAGGGCTGGGGGGGTTACATAACAGTAATTACCAGGTATCCCTTATTTGTGCCCCCACCCCTATTAACTGTGCTCATGGTCTGTTATATGGTATGGAGTGGGCCAGGAGTCCGTTCTCATGTGGAAATCATATACACATGTCTATCTGTATATGATGGACAGAAAGAAGGTTGGTATATTGTGTGTGCAAGAGACCAGATGGAAGGGGAGTAAGGCTAGGTGTACCGGAGGTGGATTGAAATTGTTTTATCATGGTGTGGATGGGAGGAGGAATGGCGTAGGAGTTATTCTAAAGGAACAGTATGCTGAGAGTGTTCTGGAGGTGAAAAGAGTGTCGGGTAGAGTGATGTTTATGAAGCTGGAAATTGATGGTGTAATGATGAATGTTGTTAGTGCATATGCTCCACAAGTTGGGTGTGCAATGGATGAGAAAGAAAAAATTTGGAGTGAATTGGATGACGTGGTGATGACTGTACCCATGGGTGAGAGAGTGGTGATTGAAGCAGATTTCAATGGGCATGTTGGTGAAGGGAACAGAGGGGATGAGGAAGTGATGGGTAGGTATGGTGTTAAACAAAGGAATGCAGAAGATCATATGGTAGTGAATTTTGCGAAAAGGATGGACATGGCTGTGGCAAATACGTATTTTAACAAGAGGGAGGAGCATAGGGTGACATACAAGAGTGGAGGAAGATGCACACAGGTGGATTATATCTTATGTAGGAGGGCCAGTTTGAAGTAGATTGGAGACTGTAAAGTGGTGACCGGATAAAGTGTCATTAGGCAGCATAGGATAGCGGTTTGTAGGATGACGTTGGTTATCAAGAAGAGGAGGAGGAGTGTGAGGGCAGCACCAAGGATCAAGTGGTGGAAATTGAAAATGGGTAATTGTGAGGTGGAGTTCAGGGATAAGTTAAGGCAGGCACAGGGTGGCAGTGAAGAGTTACCAAATAGCTGGGTAACTACAGCAGAGCTAGTAAGGGAGACGGCTAGAAAGGTGCTTGGTATCACATCTGGACAGAGGAAGGACGACAAGGAGACATGGTGATGGAATGAGGAAGTACAGGAGAGTATACAGAGAAAGAGGTTGGCAAAGAAGAAGTGGGATTGTCAGAGAGATGAAGAAAGTAGTCAGGAGTATAAGGAGATGAGGTGCATGGCAAAGAGAGAGGTGGCGAAGGCTAAGGATAAGGCATATGAAGAGTTGTATGAAAGGTTGGACACTAAGGAGGGAGAAAAGGACCTGTACCAATTGGCTAGACAGAGGGACCAAGCTAGGAAAGATGTGCAGCAAGTAAAGGTGATAAAGGATAATGAGGGAAACATACTCACAAGTGAGGAGAGTGTGTTGAGGAGATGGAAAGAGTACTTTGAGGGGTTGATGAATGAAGAGAATGAGAGGGAAAGAAGGTTGGATGATGTATGGATAGTAAATCATGAAGTACAATGGATTAGTAAGGAGGAAGTAAGGACAGCTATGAAGAGAATGAAGAATGGAAAGGCTGTCAGCCCAGATGACATACCTGTGGAAGCATGGAGGTGTTTAGGTGAAATGGCAGTGGAGTTTTTAACCAGATTGTTTAATGAAATCTTGGAAAGTGAGAGGATTCCTGAGGAATGGAGAAAAAGTGTTTTGGTACCGATTTTAAGAATAAGGGTGATGTGCAGAGCTGTAGTAACTACAGAGGGATAAAACTGATCAGTCACAGCATGAAGTTATGGGAAAGAGTAGTGGAAGCAAGGTTAAGAAGGGACGTGATGATTAGTGATCAGCAGTATGGTTTCATGCCAGGAAAGAGCACTACATATGTGATCTTTGCTCTGAGAGTTGATGGAGAAGTACAGAGAATGTCGGAAGGAGTTGCATTGTGTTTTTGTAGACTTAGAGAAAGCATATGACAGGGTGCCTAGAGAGGAGTTCTGGTATTGTATGAGGAAGTCAGGACTTTCAGAAAAGTATGTAAGAGTGGTACAGGATATGTACGATGGTAGTGTGACAGCGGTGAGGTCGGCGGTGGGAGTGACAGATGCGTTTAAGGTGGAGGTGGGGTTACATCAAGGATCAGCTCTGAGCCCTTTCTTATTTGCAATGGTGATGGACAGGTTGACAGACGAGATCAGACAGGAGTCCCCGTGGACTATGATGTTTGCAAATGACATTGTGATCTGTAGTGAGAGTAGGGAACAGGTGGAGGAGACCCTGGAGAGATGGAGATATGCTCTAGGGAGAAGAGGAATGAAGGTCAGCAGGACTAAGACAGAATATATGTGTGTGAATGAGAGGAAGGATAGAGGAATGGTGAGGATGCAAGGAGTAGAGATGGCGAAGGTGGATGAGTTTAAATACTTGGGGTCAATAGTTCAGAGCAACGGTGAGTGTGGAATAGAGGTGAAGAAGAGAGTACAAGCAGGATGGAGTGGGTGGAGAAGAGAGTCAGGAGTGATTTGTGAGAGACGAGTACCTGTAAGAGTGAAAGGGAAGGTCTACAAGAGGGTAGTGAGACTAGCTATGTTATATGGGTTGGAGACAGTGGCATTGACAAAAAGGCAGGAGTTTGAGCTGTATGTGGCAGAATTAAAGATGTTAAGATTTGCACTAGGTGTGACGAGGGTGGACAGGATTAGGAATAAGTATATTAGAGGGTCAGCCCAGGTTGGAAGGTTTGGAGACAAAGCCAGAGAGGCAAGATTATGTTGGTTTGGACATGTGGGGAGGAGGGATGCTGAGTATATTGGGAAAAAGATGCTAAGGATGAAGCTACCAGGTAACAGGAAAAGAGGAAGGCCTAAGATAAGGTTTATGGTTGTGGTGAGAGAGGAAATGCAGGTGGTTGCTGTGACAGAGCAAGATGCAGAGGACAGGAAGAAATGGAAACAGGTGATCTGCTGTGGCGACCCCTGTGTCCACATCCACCCCTGTGACGGGAACAGCCAAAAGAAGATGATGATGATATATATATATATATATATATATATATATATATATATATATATATATATATATATATATATCTGCATAAGTTTATATGTGAAACCCCCATATATAGAGGGATAGAACTGAACATTGATATAGCTCTAGTTATGTATATGAATTCATATATATATATATATATATATATATATATATATATATATATATATATATATATACATGTGTGTGTATATGTGCATGTATGTAGATATATATATATATATATATATATATATATATATATATATATATATATACACTGAACATATTAATCTATCTATGTGTGATTACTGTTATATGGTTATTTGTGAGTCATACATACACATATGTATACCTATAGCTGTCTATCTGTCTACATTTACAGATGTATATCTGTCCATATGTCCATACATGTTTGGCCTATATGTGTGCCCTGTACCTCATTCTCTTGGCAATTGACATGGATGACCTTAGGACTGAGGTCAGTCATTTGTGCCTACACGTACCTGTTTCAGATGTATCATCTCCTTCAATATATGTGTTCTACTATGTATATCTGTATAACTTGCAGTGTTTTAAGTGTATTAGAGCAAGATATGACACATATCCCTATATGTACACACATTATGGCGCACTATGTCCGGGTTACATGCATTAAGAGGTTGTGTGGTGTGTTATTACTACATTTCCTGTGCTGTTGACTAATTGTGCTGGATGATATGTATGTGAAATGAGTGGTTATGTACATCTGCCATGGTTTACTGGCAAATCACGTAGTATATGATGTGCAGGGTCCCGGGCGTGGGCCTTGCAGAGGCCGTATATTTTGTTTCAGGGCAGAACACCGGCTGTCAGATACAGAGTGAGTTACCGACATTTGAGCGGTTGTAAGTGGGTGTGCATGGGTTTGCGCACAGCTAAGCAATGCTAACCTCTGGTTGTGTTTCCTTGCACTCAGCTAGCCTCTACTTAGCTCAATCTACGTAGGCAATGCTTACCCCCACACAAATACGCATACACACACTTAAACCTGCTTATCCATGTGTACTACTGCTGTTATGCGCTTACACATGCTTACTAGTGCCTTAGTCATTATGACACTTCACATATGTATTTCAGGCAGTACTCCTGTGCAAATATAAATGTTATTTAGTAGGTTATACAGCACAGTGATGTTAACATACGGATTTCACATGGAAAATAGGATGTGCTGCGGTGGGACTCAACACGGAAATGAGTGCACATTAGGTGGATGCTCTGGCCACTACACTATTGCTGTTCTGCTTTGTTTGCATATGTCTATCATAATGACATACCCATGTTCCCTTCCCCCGGCCCCTGAGCTCCACGTACACAGCATCCATCCATTCCCCAGTTGCTAGCCCTACCATACCACACCTCCACACATTTCCCACTCTGCACGTCTCGGTACACCTCCAGTATACTGTCTCCACCCAAGCGTCTGCAGGCTCTTCATCCATTTAGTCCATGTACATACCAGCCTTCCCTTGATCCTCCTCCGATACTGCTGGTGACATTTATGTGACCCACAACTGTTGGTTCATCCCACCATTGATGGACCTGTTGTTGTGTCAAGAGTAGACCTAGCTGGTCTACAGTGCTTCTCCCACTGGTAGCATCCTGCCAGGGAATTGTGTAGCAGCGGTTTGTTCACACACCTGTCCATCCTCATCTCCTGGTTCCATGGAACCAACGCCCCAGGTGTGACATACTGTGCATGAAGCATGCTCACATGCCCCCATGGTGTGCACCGTATATCATTATTCCCTTCGGTATTATGCAGGACTACTGTTCTCACAGTATGATTGGACAGGCACTGTTCTGTGCTGCACATAGACTGCTCATAATACTGTGGCTGAGCAATGGACATGTGTTCTGGTATTAATCTACACATTTATATACATTCCCTATACTGTTGGATGACTGTGTTGGATAATATGTTTGTGATCACAACAGCTTAATGTGTATCTGCCATGGCTTAGTGGAACACACGTTGACTATAGTGTGCAGGGTCAGGAGTTTGCAACCTGGAAGTGCTGATTATTTTGTTAATGGCCACAACAACAGCTGTTGGCTACAGCATGACTAAGGCACTGTAGAACATTTGCAGGCAAGTATGCACTGGTTTGCGTGAAGCACAACATTACTGACCTCTGGTTGTGGCGTCTTGCACTGTGTTAGTGAGTTAGCCTCTACATTGCTTCACCAGTGTGGTAATCTCATACTGGCAGCCAAACAGGCTTACACCCACTTGATCCTGCATACACACATGCCATGTTGTGCATTTTGTCCACATTTGTCAACCGGGACAATCGGACTGTATGCTTGTCCATTGTCAGCAGTGGCCCAGGGTGTAGAGCTCCACATTGACCCCTGCCACTTATTCCAATTAATACTGGGGTGTTCACATTCATAGAGGGTAACGGATGGAACATAGCTATGTCCCCTATTCTTCATGCTTAGTTTACATTACAAAGGTCAGTTTAAGGTGAAGCTGGATTCCAGTTTCACATGTCTGGATAAGTTACATGAAGGTATTCGGGGTAGGTGTAGTTATTCCATACCTGCGTGGTATAGTAGAGGGGAATAGCTAAGGAGTAGGTAGGTAGGTAGTTGGGGTGACAATGTAACTGTATAGTAGCCTGTAGGTATAATTGGATGGGGAGCAATAAGGAAGGCTTGTCAGATGTTGGGATTTGTATGCAAGGCAGAACAAGAGGTGTCGGTATCACTAGTTGATGTAGTTGTATAGAGTGTGAGGTGGGGGAGGGTTCACAAGGTGGTGAGTCTGTGCTGCTCCAGGTGTGCTTGTGGTGTTCCTTCATGTGTTAGTTACATGTGTCCTGTGGGACAGCTGTGATACTACATGTGGGTTGGGGTTCCAGATACTGGCAATATAGTGGGGGAAAATGGTGTCACCTACATGTAACTGTAACCATTAATAGAAATGGAACAGGGGCTGATAGGTACATGGTGTGCATAGGACAGAAAGGGGGGAGTTAGTAGGGGAATTATCCAGGGATGTGCAGGACAGCTGCAGGGAAAGTCCACAGCTGACCATGACAACACAACAGCAGCTGTGGATATACACTGCATTTGGAGTTTGCCTTGGACACTCACACCCCTAGGTGGGGGTGAGGACTACAATAATACCGTGTGATGCCAATTTGATCAGCTTACATGCCTACAGTGGGGTGTTGCAACCATGTGTTCGTAGGTGTTGTGTAGTGGGTTATGCAACAACACACATGGTTATACCGTACTTTGCCATGTAAACGGGACCCATATCGGGAATGGCTACCCGTTAGGCGAAAGCATATCTGTCGACTGTACAGAATCCACAGACTGTCCAGAGTTTGCTTCATAATATTGGTGTGTTCCTCTTGCAATCTGCACCTGTCTGGCAAATACCTGGGAACTGAAGTCATTAAATACAGACAAGTATTTGGGTTTAAGACTCCACATCCTTCCGATGAGTCATGCTAATGCATAACCTATTATTCTATCAGCTTTCTAAGGCTGTAAGTGGAATATGTAATTTCTGTCCCTATTTGTCCCCCCAATGGTTTAGGTTCTGTCCAGTGGTTTTGCTGTTAGAGGTTGAGAGGTATGAGTGGAAGCTCTGCCCAATTCGCAATATTACTTACATCCCAGGGCCGGTCTGAATACAACTGCACCAGCCAACACCTGCACGCCTAGGCCCATAATTGTATACCCATAGTTCCCCCACCTGCCCCTCCTCTACAGCACTCATCCTTACTGTGGGTGCAGGTGGGGTCTCACCACACCACTACACACTACCCACTCTCCACGTCTCAGGACCCATGTCGTACGTTGTCTCAACCCATGGGTCATCAGGCTTGCCCAGCCTACTGGTCCATGTATGTACATGGCTTGGTTAGATAAATCATCACAGGGACTGACTCTGATCATCATTAATTTTTGGGGTGTCCCACAAGGGACATTGATGTCTTTGTTTCATGATTAGACTTGCCAGGTCTCTCCCACTGGTAGTATCCTGCCTGTGGCCTGGGAAGTAGTGGTGTATTTACTTGTATCGTGTGTTTGTATGTTTCACCTGTCTAGCGGGGGGGTTGATGCTACGTGTTACACGATTGTTGATTGGACCCCTCACCCCCATTGGCACGGCCTGTGTACATATGTAATTCTTAACTGCTGTATCATATATATATATATATATATATATATATATATATATATATATATATATATATATATAAAAATATATATCATCATCTTCTTTTGGCTGTTCCCGTTAGGGGTCACCACAGCGGATCACCTGTTTCCATTTCTTCCTGTCCTCTGCATCTTGCTCTGTCACAGCAACCACCTGCATGTCCTCTCTCATCACATCCATAAACCTTATCTTAGGCCTTCCTCTTTTCCTGTTACCTGGTAGCTTCATCCTTAGCATCTTTTTCCCAATATACTCAGCATCCCTCCTCAGCACATGTCCAAACCAACATAATCTTGCCTCTCAAGCTTTGTCTCCAAACCTTCCAACCTGGGCTGACCCTCTAATATACTTATTCCTAATCCTGTCCACCCTCGTCACACCCAGTGCAAATCTTAACATCTTTAACTCTGCCACATCCAGCTCAAACTCCTGCCTTTTTCTCAGTGCCACTGTCTCCAACCCATATAACATAGCTGGTCTCACTACCCTCTTGTAGACCTTCCCTTTCAATCTTACAGGTACTCATCTGTCACAAATCACTCCTGACACTCTTCTCCACCCACTCCATCCTGCCTGTAGTCTCTTCTTCACCTCTCTTCCACACTCACCGTTACTCTGAACTATTGACCCCAAGTATTTAAACTCATCCACCTTCGCCACCTCTACTCCTTGCATCGTCACCATTCCTCAATCCTCCCTCTCATTCACACACATATATTCTATTTTAGTCCTGCTGACCTTCATTCCTCTTCTCTCTAGAGCATATCTCCACCTCTCCCGGGTATCCTCCACCTGTTCCCTACTCTCACTACAGATCACAATGCCATCTGCAAAGATCATAGTCCATGGGGACTCCTGTCTGACCTCGTCTGTCAACCTGTCCATCACCACTGCAAATAAGAAAGGGCTCAGAGCTGATCCTTGATGTAACCCCACCTCCACCTTAAACACATCCATCACTCCCACCGCAGACCTCACCGCTGTCACACTACCCTCATACATATCCTGTACCACTCTTACATACTTCTCTGACACTCCTGACTTCCTCATACAATACCACAACTCCTCTCTAGGCACCCTGCCATATACTTTCTCTAAGTCTACAAAAACACAATGGAACGTCTTCTGACATTCTCTGTACTTCTCCATCAACACTCTCAGAGCAAACATTGCATCTGTAGTGCTCTTTCCCAGCATG